>NC_090808.1:29601594-29901594 GCF_036512215.1 Solanum lycopersicum
ATATCAAATACATTTCTAATATGAGGTAAAGAAAGGGTTAGTATATCAACACACGTAGCCGGAACAAGGTGCGTAATGAAATTTTCTAGATGTCGGACCAATGATTTAGAAATACATAACCTATCACTTTGCATGGAAGATACTAGGAAAGAATTGTTATAGTTAGAATTGTCAATTTAGGAACCTGTGGGGAACACTTAAACCCTAGTTACTTTTATTAATTGATTAAACTCCATGATTTGATTCTGTTAGTTGATTAATTTAATTTAGTTCATTATTTTTATTCATTTAGAAATAAATACACCTTTTGATTGTCTTTTGTGTTCTAAGGAAATAATTGACAAAATAATAGTAATAATAGATTAAAGTTAAGTATGAACTATTTTCCTCGTGGGAACGATCCCAACCTCATTATTTGGGTTCTTTACTTGATACGACCGCTTTACTTCTTATTTGAGAAGTTTGAGCACATTAGTAATATTTAGGGGTTCATACTAATTTGGTTCAGTTTCAGAAATCCTAATTACGCTTATGGTTTTAGAAGAAAGTTCAAAGAGGGAAAAAGGAATAAAGGAGGAATAGGTTCAAGGCGTTCGTCAAAATTTCTTACAATTTTCAAGGGGTTTCCAAAAAGGGATAAATCCCAAGGGGTATGTAAATCTCAATAGTGTTGGATTTTTCATTGACAAAACAATCTTGAGTTTCTTTTGCGAATCTCTCCATAAATATTGAGAAATTGAAATTCTTGATTTGTATTCTTGAACCATAATTTTCATTCGTGAATTAGAATGGGGTTGATGTGTTCTTGAGTGGAAAGTTAGGAGTCTGAGTAGATTTTCTTGTACTGATACTTGGTATTCAAATCTATGTAAGCTGGAAAAAAACCATTCCGTTCTAGGTAAATTAAAGCCAATAATAAAGGAAGAAAATTCGTCGAATTGATTTGGGGGAAGAGTTGGGAGGCTAACCCCAGCTGCTCCATAAGGGGCTGGTGTGGTGCCCCAGTAATGCACTAGGTTGATGCCTTTAAAGTTTAGAAGCTCGCGCCCTGTGCCAGTGTGCACCAGCGTCGCCTGCCCCAATGTTTTTTCCGTTGTTTTACTTGTCTATGTTCTTTTAGAGTGTACCTTTACTCCCTACTGATTCTAAATGCTCAAAACTACTTCTAGACATCGAGAAATAATTCATAACACGAATCATTAACCTTAATTAATAATTCAAATTCAAGAAAGAAGCCAGACCAATGTTTTGAAAAGTCCCTTTGAGTCTTTTCGAGCAGCCTTCTGCAAAATCATTAAAAAACTTTAAAGACTTGAGTAAGGGAGTAGGAGAATGAGAAAAATGTATTGAGAAGTCTATATTATTGTTGAGATCAATGATTCAAGTCATTCATGCCCATAAATTCCGCATGAACTCAATAATTTGACTAACTTCGAGTAGAGTACCACATTCAAGTTCTATATTTTTGAGTGTTGAGTTCCTTTTGGAACTAAATTTCATAATTTGGAGTACTATATGTTATACACGAAGATCATTGAGTTGAGTGGGTCATGCCAAGAGTCTCTCATGAATTCTATGACTCTAGCATTCTTTCAATGCGGGAGTGGGTAAATATGAAATATTGAGTTGTATAAATGGTTGTTGAAAACCTTGAATTAAGAAATTCACGTACATTAATTCAGCATAAGTCCTATTTTGAGAAGTCTTGACAATTAATCATAATTTGCTTAAAGGCTTGAGTAAATTAGTACGAGGAAAAGTATAGTTAAGTTTAATTAACTATAAGATCCTATATGGGAACTAAGTATTTCAAAGAATAAATATTTCATATTAAAAAAGTGGAGGAAACAGAGATTTCCAAAAGAGTTTTGAGCAGTTTGGAGTATCATCTCTTCTAAGAGAAATATATTTACGTAATAATCTTAAAACATGAAAAGAGTTATGTTTCTGTTAAAAACATATATGCTATGTGTATTTTTGGAGTATTATTAAGCATCATCATGGGGGAGACTCCGAAAAATTCAATTCCCCATAATAATTCTAGCCAATTTGGGTAGAATGGGTCATAGTGTTTAGATGATTCCTAATTATTGTTTCGCATAGACTAGTGGATCCACTTTGTTTGTAGGTTCGATACCCTGAAAAAGTATATGATATTTCGTGCAGCTAGGCTTGACGTTGTATCTTCACATAATTCGTAGTGATAGTTGTCGATTAGAAATTTCTCCATCGGAGTTCTTTTGTATCTTTACATACAAATAAAATTTAGTATCATATTTCATACAATTGAATTATTATTGTATTTTTGGATACACTAAGTTATTATCCATTGTTTAAAAAGATTTCCAGACATTGCATCTTTTATTGTTTCCTTATCCTTCAGTATCCAAAGTTGAACTATGTTTCATAATGTTAAGTTAGACTATGTTTTACTGAGTTGAGCATCTTATTTTTGAGTTGAGCCATATTTCCCTTAGTTGTGTTAAACTATATTGCTGAGTTAAGATACCTTACTATTAGGTTGATCTCTATTTTCTCTGAGATGACTTTAATGAGTTTAGAAGAAGTAAGTATGTTACTCTTGAATTAGTTCAAGCTCATATTTATGCTTTATGACTCCCGTTACATGCTCGTACATTCTATGTACTAAAACACTTGGCCTGCATCATTTCATGATTTAGATACATATATTTCTCATGAACAAGAATATCTTGGAGGTGATGTGATATTCCAGCAATCTTGTAACGATCAGGTTCCTCGTTATAGAAAAGCCAATGAGAAAACTTTTTGGGTCAACATCCTTATATAGAGATGGAATTTGGTAGGGGTGAAGGGTAATTTGGGTAAATGGGAGATGGATTTTGGTAATTGGGGGGGGGGGTGGACTTTTGTATAGTGGAGCTTGGACGTTTGGATAAGTGGAGGTAGCATTCTAATAAATTGAGGATTATTGGGATGACTAGCTTGCGTGTAGTAAACTTGGTAGGAATTTTGGGAAGGCCGGGAACGCCCTTGGAAATATGACGAGCTTCTGGGGGGTTTTCCCCCATATGAAACAACATCAATTTCTTCTCTTTTCTTCGTCAACGTTCGTGATGATCCAAGTGATGCATCAACATGGGCTATCTTTCCTGTTTTCAACCCATCTTCTATAGTCTCACCAACTTTGAATATCTCGGCAAATTTTGATCCTACGAGCAACAAAATTTGATCGTCATACTCGGGCTCTTGCACGCACATGAACACATTTACAATTTCCTTTTATGACATAAGCGGTCTGGCCCTTGTACATTCCTTTCTCAACCTACAAGAAAATTCTCTGTAGCTCTCGATTTATTTTTGCTTCATCTTCTCCAAAGAATATCAATCAGTAACGATTTGGACGTTATATGCAAACTGTTCAATAAAATCATTTGCTAGAGCATTCCAGCTGGTCCATTCTTGGGCTTTAAGAGAGGTGAACCACTGCAGAGCCTCCCTACTCAAAGTTCGGCTGAAGAGCCGCATCAATAAAGCTTCATCCTTTCCAACTCCCACGAGCTGGTCGCAGTAGCCTCTCAAATGAGCTATACGATTTCCCACGCCTCCAAAAGTACCAAATTTTATTTGAACCCTTCAGGAAGGTCCAAATTTTGATGAATACATAAATCTTCATAACTAAGCCCGGCGATATCAAGGACTCATTGGAGCTCTTTAATGTCTTTCTTGATATCTTCTTTTATGTCCACTTTACACTCCCTTTAATGTTCCTCATAATTGTCCTTCTCAAAACCATGCACATCGTGCTTGGGAAGGACGAGAATTTGGAAATTGGTTCTTTTGGGTAAGGGTGGAGCTATAAAGGGACTCTGGGCATTTTGAGCGATTTGATATTTTTGTGGGTAAGTCTGCAGATCGGTATTCTGATTTAAGTGGTGGTGGGGCGTTTGGGGATTGAAAGTATTTTAGTTTCGACTTTGGTTTTTATTTTGCGGTGGTGGAGCGGTTTGATGGTGGGTATTTTGAGGTTGGGGTGGCATTTGGGGATGGTTGTTTTGAGGAGGAGGTGCAGTGTGGTATAATGCAAAAACATATTGGGGATTTTGGGTAGTCAGATCTATAACAGACGGATTCTGAGCAGGTGTAAATGGCTGGTTCTGGGCTGGATCTATATTTGAGGAAGGAAAGTAGATTGGAGGTCTGCCATCAACAATGTTAGTGGCAAAACCTTGCGGAGGTAGATCCTGTCTCCTTTGCATTTCTACCCTCAGCTATGCAATCTATTGCATCAGCTAAAGAATCAACTCATTCTGGTCTGCTACAGTGGGTTGAGCCACCACAACATCGGAAAGACTTACTTCTTAGTTACTATCTCCCATGACTGTCTTTCTTTTGTCTTAATCTCGTTTTGAGAAGGAATTTGCGGTACCTTTCGATCTGGTAAAATAGGGATGATCTGCCAGCTTTTGATTGACAGAGATCAATTTCAATGTACTTGAGAAGAAAAACTACTCAAAGGCATATTTGTCAGTGCAGATTCAAAATACAAAAAGCATAATATGACGCAGAGAGCAGATAAACACACAAGTTGCTTTGTTTTAAGATATCTTTAACTCACGAGTAAAGACGGAAACACATTTTTTAACAAGCAGGATTTTTTTGTTTTAGTTTTGACACTGTCACTTAAAGGCTAAATCACTTTGAGCTAAGGTCTTCTTGCAACTTCTCTTTGACGTCCGTTTATATGGCCTTCGTATCTTCTCGTAACATTAAGGGGGGAATGAAAATTTTTAAAAATAGGGGCTGGGCCTAGGAAGGCTGCCTACGTATCTTACAAGACGAATTCAGATAAAATGTAGTTCGAGCACAAAAGAAAATATCTTCATTAATTCGTTACGATTACAAGGAAATTGAACGACAATAAAGATTTAAAGATAATAATAATTACTACATCTCTATCATTCTTCTTCTCGTTGCAACATCAGTCAAGAGGAACAAACTTTGTTCGAATCTTTCACATGTGGACGAGAGATTTGAGGTCGTGGCAGAACTCAAGACATTTTTCAATGTTGTGGTCTGTGGTGTGATAATGATAGGGAAAACACTTTCGGATTTCGTGCTGAAGAGGATATTGCATGTCCACATTCTTGTAGTAATGGGTAAAGACACCATTCTGAACCAAATCTGAGCAGGTTTCCCTCATTGTTTTCTTTAAAGGTCTGAATGAGCAATGAAAGAATCTGGTTCCTTCTTCATCACATGAAAGGATGACACCGTCACCCCAAATGTTAGGAGTATTATCCATACTGAATAAATAACGAACTGCATTTTGAAACCGAATACACTCCTATATTGTATGTCCTTTCTCCCTACGATAACATTTACATGTCTTGCGCAGATCTCCTAATCCCACTTGGGGGGACGCTTTCTTAACTGGCCCTAGAAGGCCCCTAGAACGATAGTGTTAAAAAATGGGAGTTCACGAGATGACCTGTATCTTCTTCCAATCTTCCTGTGGATATGCATCGAGATAAATTTTGTTGTCTCCATTCGTAGAGGTCCCTCGAAAGAAGGTGGGCGGGCAAGTAACTCCTCATAACTTTCCTCTTCATAAGTTTCTTTGTTGATCTCCTGTACGGGGCTCTCAGGAGGAAATAATGATTCGTACAGACGCTTTCCGGGCTGCTTTTGCATCTTGATCCTCTCTTCTTTACTTGGTTAAGCTTGAATACCCTTTCCTTTGTCCATAGCAGCGATTCTACCTTTCTTGAGACAGTAGAGTATTGTTTTGGATTTGGAGATGAGACATGTCCTTTGCGTGAGAAACTTAAGAATCAGAAAATTTTTATCGGACATATGTAATAGTGATTTCTGTATATTTGGAAATTTTTTGAAAGGAGTGGATTTCTAATATCCGTATTCAAATAAACAGAACACATAAGCAATTAATAGCACATATATCGCGTTCTAAAACATACAGGGGGACCATTTTGTGCCAAGGGTAGGCCTAGCACATTTGAATAATGTACGCATGAATTTGATCCAAATAAACAATTCCCCAAAATAAATTTCATAAATGAATAATAATGTTCACAAAAAGGAGAATAAAGGATAAAATATTAAATACATACCCATGCAAGGGCCATTTGAAAGTACAGTAAAGGATGGCCCACACAGGGGATAGAAAAGAATAAGATAAATACATATAAAAACCCATACAGGGGCAAAATCCACTACGTTGTGCCTGATGGCCCTGCTCCGTCGTCATCCCCCTGTGTCTTGTATTGCTGAAACATATAATTTAGTATCAGCAAGAATCCTACACCCAGGCATCCATTTTCTTCTAAGATTTCATTTCGCATCCTCTCGATATTCTCCTTCACCCAGGCATCGAAATCATCATAACCACGCCTTAGTATTTCCACCTCTTGGGTCACCTTGTCAAGAGTATCTTGGTTCTAAACAAACTTAGCGTACACTTCTTGGGCCTCTTTATTTACCTCTTGTACATCACCCACTACTCTGGCTTCTCTTTTCCGTTACGCTGCAAAAGTTGTGCGAGTTTGGCAGGAGACGCTTTATATGTCTTTCTTCAATTGTAACCCTAGTAATATCCAACATCAAATCGGTCTAGGATGATGGTAGTGTTATCAATCTGCTCGGCAATATTCCATTTTTGGAACATTTCAAACGCGTCGTGAACTTTATCATCTCCTATATCATATAAATAAGCTCGATAGTGTGCCTCTTTAGGTACAACTTGTCTCCTCCCAAACTGTTGCAAGACTCGAAAGGGTGCCTAAGAGAGAATTTCCCGAATACCTGGTAGAGGAAGCACAATCTATTTGCGGCTCTTCATGCCGACTTCTTTGGAGATAAAACGGTAAAGCATCCATTGGAAATCTTCCTCTTTCAATTCGAAAAGAATCTGAGCCCATCTCCCCCTTGTTCTCCAATTGTCCATATTCGCCCAATACAACATGTCATTCAAATCTTTAAGGGTATTCTTGTTGTCAAGAGTATGCAACTCCCGAGTCCCAACACCCTTCATTAAATGGCTGAGGATCCACCACTGAAGGTGCAAGTTACATCCTTGAAAGTATTGATGCCCCTATTTTCTTTATTCTGAGGGCTCGATACATATTGGACAAGATGATCGGAGCTATAGGTTAGTACTTTATTGTCCCTTGGTTCTCATACCCTTTGAACAAAGTATGCGCTGTTATAACTCGAGTATTGATACTCTGACTAGGACAATATGGAAATAGCATCGTTCTCAATAATGCCACAGCAAATGCCAGAAGACGAATTTCATTCCAATCTCTGTAGGAGATCTTGATTTCTCGGTTATAAGTGGCGTAGAAGAACGCCTGTACAAATTAGATATTAAGGTATCTTAATGCTACATGAGATACTTTGCTCCAGTAGGCAAAGTATTTCCCCAATCCAAACAAGTAAGCAATATTTTCGACAGAAGGCTTATTAAGGATAAATATGTCTTCTTGTGTTCTTGCTTTCCTTTCTATCCCAGTACCTACAGTGTCTATGCATTCTCGGATATCCTCCAATGTTGGGGTAATTTCAGCGTTTCCGAATTGAAACACCATTCTTTAGCTAACCCAATAGGCTGTGAGGACCTCAACCAATTCCGGCCAACCGTTCATATTGATCAATTCTGTCAGAGCACACACATATTTGTTGAGGGATTTTCTGTGATCCCCATTGAGATTGTCTTGCCACATTTTGAGTTGGGGTGCTGCTATGGCCATATAAAATTTTGGGAAACAGCCCATATCCACAAAACAGTAGCTAGTTAGTTTTACTTACCCCAAATTGGTTTTAAAAATGTACATTATTCAAATTTAAAATAATATAATGTGTCGTTAGGTCGGAGACCTTAGACAAGATTTTGGCGGTTTTCTACTAAATGGACTTATTACAACTTGGGTATTAAGTCGTCTTAGTCTAATGCTAAACTTTTGGTTTCGTTTTTGCTCTAACATAGGCTTACTAGAATAATTTGCAAGTTCACGGTTAACCGAGTCAGATAAACATTGAGGTGAATCTACGAAACGTCGGATGACCGTATTCCAACTATTTGTTTGATAATTTTAAAAGAAGTTTGTGTATTTCTGAAGAAATCCGTGGAAAGCAACATAACATTCGTTTTCCTAGTGCATACTACTTTCCGTTTGACGGAAAAAATGCCATGAAAATACAACAGTTTCAAACCTAAGGTAAACTGAAGAAGTAAACAATTTATCAAAAATAGCCAAATAACATTAGTTTTAAGGTTAGAATCCTCCAATAGTCCCCACCGGAATCGCAATTTCTGTTTTATCGAAAAACGAATTTTTTTTATATTTTGTAAAGTTTTCGACTTTTTGGAGTCATCACTTAATTTTGAGAAAAATCAAGAAAAATGTAGTTTTCAAAGACTCAAACAGAAAAATTATTTTGAAAACTTTAAATGAATTCGGGAATTCCTGTGAACGTTTAAGAAGGTTTTGAAAGAACCTAAGACGTTCGCTAACTTGCGGTTATCCGACAACTAACTCATTTGGCTTAAATAACTAACTTATAAAATTTATTGGAAATTGTTTGAAAGTGAGTTTCTTAGTTTTTTATCTATGTGACACTTATAAATTGAAAAATATTTTTTAAAACTATTTAAACTTTGTTTAATTTAATGTTACTAAAATTTTATGGCATTCGACAGGGATTTGGAGTTTTCTAACTTTAAACTAACGAAAAATAAACACTAATAGATAATCAGATGAGAGAGAGAGAGAGAGAGATTTTGGGCCCAAACACATGTTCTCTCTGCGTGGACCGGATTTTGTACCCACCTACCTTTTGTTTTTTTGACCCGTTTGTTTTAGGCCATTGGCCCACATCACCTGTACCTCTCCTAAATTCTAAGAATACAATATGTAAATAATCAAATGGTTTTAGTCCCAACAACAACAAAATACAAATTTTGAGGGAACAGTAATATTTGGGTCCTAATGACCCAATTTTCTTCAACTCTTCATTTGTCTCCATATTCTTCAATTTGGGGGCCTGTTCGTCGATTTCATGGCTTGTTAACTCGATAAGGAATTTTGAGCCACGATGGATCTCTCAAAATGTGAAGTGGGGAGTTTGTAGAGAACTCAAGCGTATTTTACATGCCACAAAGTAGATGAAGAGAATTAATATATAATCAAACTTACAAAATCCAAGGAGAGGAAAAAAATTATTAACCCCAAAAATATGCTATTTCGACACAACAAAATTCATACTAACACACCATTTCACCAAGGGGAATCACACAGAAGCATGCTGGATAACGACAACATTTAATTAAGAGTAAACAAATGTATACATATAAATGTCCACCATGTCGAACTATATTAATATGTCTTCCATGCATGTCTACAGATGGCATGGTGAAAAGAAATATGAAAAAACATCAATAAAATAAAAATAAGATGTAAAAAACAAATATGAAAAAAAAAAGAAGAAAGAGGGAGGGAGATAGAGTATTGGTCACATATATTATAATAATAGCCCATATACTTCACTAATCGATATCATGAATTTGAAGGACACTAAAAAAACTATTCTAATCTAGAATCATATAAAAAATGATTACCAAAGAACAAGAAAGAAATTAAAGAGGACAAACACAGCAAAGATAATCACATTTATCAATAAATAGGAATAACTCGGATTGAAGCAAATCCATTTTATTCGAAAGCATAAAAGTCATTAGACTCATATAGCAGAATAAGAACCAAAGTGGAAGCTACATACATGCTAATGATAAACTTTATATTACTTGAGAGTAAACTAATCAACTATCAGCATGAATAAATAAATCTCAGCAGCACATAATCGCTAAGTACTAAACGAGCATTACGATTTCTCATTAAACGAAAATACCAAATAATGAAACAGAGGTTTTACATTTTTTAGATCCACTTTCAAAGGTGAGCATCAACAAGAATAGATTAACAAATTCTTACGAGAAAAATAAATAGGAAGAAGTGAGAGTCATGATAATAATAAAGGAAAGGTATGAAAGTACTATGTTAACTTCCAAACATGGAAAAAACCTTAAGAACCAACAATATATGCGCGCGCGCACACACGCGTGCACACACACACACTCGCGCGCGCGCACACGCACACGCGCACACACACATACACGCACGCACACGGACATACACACACTCACACACCCCACACACACACGCACACACACACGCACACACACAAGCACACGCACACTCACATGCACACGCGCGCGCACACACAACCCACACACATACACACACACACAACCCCCCCCCCCACATAACCCCCCCCCCCCCACACACACACATATATATGTGTGTGTGTATGTATATAACACCAGGTGAACGCGAAAGAACAAAAATGTACCAACTAAAACAGAACCAGAGAAATCAAGACATGCTTAGCGCAGAATACAACGTATAATAAATATTTTACGCTTGATAGTCATGAATATAATCTAGTATTTAAAAGGAATGGAGATGTCATTCAGCAGCAAAACAAAAAAAACAGAGTGAGAGTGAGGTTATTATCTTCTTTGTAGAAGTGAAACAGGGACGAGTCAAGCAGAGCAGACCACGACTTCACCACTACCGAAGTGCAACATCGGAATCAGTTATTAACGGAGAAGAATCAAAATAGGATTTGAAGTTTCCTTCCCAATTTATATGACTTCAAAAAGCCTACTTGCTAAATGTTTATACATACCTACTATTTTTGTTGTGATACTTTGAGCCTAACTAAAAAAAATTCCTAATATGCTTCTTCTTCTTTTGTTCTTAATATGATATATATCTTTTTCCACTGTTTCTTTTAAACCAAAGACCAATCTTTGTTCTAGAAAAAATCCCAGAAAAAAAAGAAGAAGATTAGTTACCAAAACTCTCCCTCAATGTTTTATCAAATATCCCTCTTCAAAAAAAAATCTCCTTTCAAGAAGAGAAAGATGCCTTATAAATTGACGGATTAGGGCTTCGATTTTTTAAAAAAAAGATGGATAAAATTCGGACTTTCCGTAGGCCCATTTCATATTCACAATCTAAAATTTTATCCGAAAATCCATTATTCTTCCGATTCGAAATAATTTCAAATTTATTTTAGGAGAGGTGGAGGGACGAGATCGACCCATTGTACTGGGCAGGCAATGTGGTTGAATCTCGAGCCTCAAAGAATGAAAATGTGTGTTTCGTGGCCGCTGGAATTGCAGACATCCGTACGAGAAACTCTACTAGGAAAAAAAAGGCGTGTGAAACTTTATTCTCTATATAGCATCGTGTAACTCCCGGCTACTCACGAACGTTGGAGGATTGGGGTCGACGCACTGGGCTGGATCGTGATTTGGTGTTGCTGCTGGATTGGACTTTGATTTTTTCTGGGTCTCGCCGTTGTTTTTGAAGAAGAAGAATATCAGACGGTGTTGGCATGATGTTGCCTATGTTATGCCTTTACTAGAATGGGTTTCTTTTTGTTATAAAAGGGTTTTTGGTCGGATAAAGGGAGTGGGTTGGTTCTAGAAAAATAAAAGGAATCTGACAGAAGGAATTCAAAAAGGTCCCAACACTTTTGTACTTATAAGTTAAAATATTTGACTAATAATAAGGCGCAACAACAATAGACTAATTAATAATCCTTTTATTCTAACGAAATCAAATAGTCGACTAAATTAATTATAAAAATCTATTATATAATTAAACTAGTTAATGAAGTAAAATCTTTTAAAGCAATTTTCGAATAAACATTAAAAAATCTTAATAGTATATACATATATATATATATATATATATAAACAAAAAAATTATAAGAAAATGACAAAACTATTCAAAAAATGACTCAAACATTATATTTTTTCATAAAATATATGAAACTAATTATTTTAGATTTTTTGAGAATTTAAGAAGCCCATGAATTGACTCAGACTAGTGAGGATCAAAATTGGGTGTCAACACATTGTAATTCTAAAATTTAGTTACTTAGAGAACTAGATAGAGCTAAACATTTATAAGCTACATGGGAACACGTAATAGCAAAGTATAGGGGTTTAGAGGACCATACAATCGAACAATGACACCCTAATCGTAATGAAAATTAAGCTGAACGAGAATTGTACTCATTTGAAGAAACAACTCACTATAACATGACAGCAACACAATGAACAAATTTCCATAGCATAAACGAAAAGACACTATAGGCATCAAACGTGGAGTATGAAGAGTGAAAAACAATACATTATACAATAAAAAAATAGACAATGAGGACTCAAAATAGGTAAATAATAAATAAAATCCAAGGACTCCAAAACAGTATCTAAATTGATAACTTCTTTTTATCAAAGTAATGAAAATTCATAAAAATATATATAACCACGTTAAAACATATTAACAAGCTGAAATGAAAAAAAATTGTTGTCCATCTATGCACTTAAAGATAATCAAATTATATTAGACCCACATTCAACATGTAAAAGTCCCTAAAATTTATTAACATTACTATATGAGAACTCTCACTGCACATTACAAGAAAGCAACAAGACATGAACTAATTTCCACACATTACAGCAAAATAAATTAGAAAGAACTAGCTTCCTTGTTTACAAAGAAAAGTCACAAGGTGGAATAACTAAATTACGGGAAGTAAGGGAAATCACTATACCATAACACGAAGGATTAACACAAAAGAAATGATTCTTCAAATGACCTTAAACACTTAGCTCTCATGAAACTAAGATTATGAAAATAAAACAAGAAACTCGTACTTTAGCCAACTCAAATTGCAAATATAGGCCTTTTTGGACTAAAATTCGAACAGCATGCAGGCCAAAAACTTAATTACACGAGTAATATTAGGAAGTAAGACCACAAGGACATTTTATGTAAAATATGAAATTAATATATTGGGACAAAAATGCTACTGCACTACTATACTTAGCCAAATCAGTTACTCTCTAAATTTAAACAAGTCAAAATCCGAAATCATAAAATTAGTTTATGGCAAGGTATGAACAAGATGCTCTCCACAATTGATTATTCAAGCAGATGCATAACAAAATAGACGCAAACCAAGACTCACGAGGTATTTCGAAACTAATCAAAACAATGCTATGAAAAACAACATGATAGGAGCAACCATAGTTGGAAACCAGCCTTTGAGCACCCTTACAGACACACTGTATTCATCATTAGACATGAAACACGAAATTCCTGACCCTACAAGGTATCATTGTTCTTGCTAAACTTTTATGAAAATGCAACCGACTAAACATATCAAACAAAAACCCAGACTAAGGAAAAGACGGTAGGAATAGCAGGATTATACACCTTTTCCGGTACAGGGAACAGAGACATCGAGCAAGAAATTGTGATCCTTCCCTCACAAAAGCGAAACCACGAACAAGAAATCCTAACGGAAATTTAGAACTCAAACCAATGACTAGCCTTCTCAGAAACTGGAATCGAAGAACTTCCTATTTGCTTCGACGGGATTTCGTAATATGTTCTATTCGTTTACTTAAATTCTTGTATTTTTTATATATAAATTTTCCTACCTCCCAAAAATCTCTCTACCCAATATTCTTTTCAAACATTTCCCCCAGGCCCAAAACAAAAACTCAGAAAGGGCCTTAAATAGAGGAGATCTTTTGGGAAAATGTGGGAAAATCAGGACCAATCCCAAATTAAAAAATTTGAAAACCTTTTAGAGATTAGGTTTCAACGTTTGGAATTTTTACAAAATCGTACATTTTGTCAATGGAACAACGATCTAAGCACTTGATTTCAAATAAGGATGGCCGGACGCATGAGATTTTGCCATCTCATAGTGTTCTTCGCACAAAATTATACTAGGGGAAGAAAGATGAAAAAGATGTGTGAAAATACTTGCTTTCCGTCTATATTAAGAAAGGAATTGATGCTGTTGGAATCATACGGTTAAATATAATGGTTCACGTTGGGGGAATAACGGAGTGGGCCGGGGAATTATGAATTCCGATGAGGTTTTTGGTAGAGGGATACAAATGGTAAAGGTAAGTCCCAAATTTGGGTCTTAAGATTTCATAAAAAAGAGGGGTTGTGGGAGTTGGAAAAAGACTAGCTAAAATTGATTGTACAAGATGGCCCAAAAATTTTAACCGTAGCCAATAAAAATTAAAAATTTAGTCGAATTGTGTAAATTTGACCAAGACGAATAAATGAAATGAATAAATGAGTTTCTTAAACATAACGAAATAAAATAAATATTTAAATGAGTCGAAAATTAAAATCTTTTTTTTTGGTGATTGAGAAATATTTTAATCATACACTTAATTATGTAAATCATATATATTATATAAAAATAAATAAACAGTTATAATATTTAATTTAAAATAACTTAAAAAACATTTTAGATTTCAAAACATATAATTATTTCAAATCATTTTGAATTAAGAAACTCGTTAATTAATTCTTATCGGGGAGGTTTAAACTTGGGTGTCAACAAATGTCCCTCATTTTACCTAGATAGATGCAAGAAATTTGAGGAATATAAAATTGACCAAGCCAATTTTGATCGACAACATATTCGTTTATAAGAAAAGATTTGGCGCCGACTTTAAGAATTATGGACGAACCCCAGAGATAGGTTTCCTATTTGTCTCAGGCTATATAAGAATTTAGGCCCGCTTGTAGTTCAACACGCATGATGTAATGCATGATTCTGAGAGAACTCAAATATCTATACCGAATTATAAAGGTACCAAAATTCTCGGGAATAGGATTTAAGAGTGAATGTTGGAATACAGTTGAGTTTTAAAGATTTAGAGCGACTACATATTCCTAGACCTTAGGGAATTAGGGTGCTTGTAGTTCCACCCGATCGGTTGAAAAGAAAATATATTTTGCTAGTGAACCTTTGTTTCTTGAAAAGTGACAAATAAACCGAGTATGAAAAAAAGTCTTTCAACCTCTTAGCTATAAAGGTGGATCTCTTCAAATCTACAGGTAAGAACTTATAAAGAGATCATTTCCATCAGCTCTTTGTGTATTTTCACTTTGATTGAAAAGCTGCTTCTAATAAAAACCAAAATTTCTAGATGCAAAACTAAAATCGAGGAAAGTACAGAAAAACCCACATGCCTTCTGATAGGGTGTGGTTTGATTGTAGTGAAAGTCAATCCTCTGCTCGCGTCCTAAGAGTTTGACACTCCTCATTGGACTATGTCCTAGTTTGTTGCTAAAGTAAAAGTTCAACATAGTGATACATCCTTTTTGATGTCGTCCACATGATTCTTTTCAGTTACTCTTGATGTGAAATTTATCACATTACTATGTTCAGCATATTTTTGCACCCTCAAAGTAAATAATTAGCAGACACAACGCCACTTTAACTAGCGATTTGAGTGAAGTAATTAAGAAGGGTCATTCATATAGAAAATGAGTATATCTTAATGTATAAGCATAAAAATATTTTTTTATTAAACGAGAAAATAAATAAATAATGAAAATGAAAGATAAATGATACAACTTTCGAACATAGTCTGTCCATTAAAACTCATAATTTGCTGAGGATTTGGAGATGGCATGGCTTGTTTTCTGCATGACAATTTTGGAAGATCTCTACAACGAGTTAAATGGCTCAATGATTATCCAACTGTAACGAGGTGGATGACTCAATAATATTCCAACTTTAACAAGGTGGATACTCGATAATATTCCAACTATAACGAGGTGGGTGCTCGATAATATTCCATCTATAAATTAGGTGGGTGCTCGATAATATTCCATGAGTAACGATTTGAATTCTCGATAATATGCCATCTCTAACAAAGTGGGTGCTCGGTAATATTCCATCAGTAACGAGGTGGATGCTCGACAATATTCTAACGTTAATGAGGTGGATTGCTTGATAATATTCCGACTTTAACGAGGTAGATGGTCAATAATATCGATTTGTAATGAGGTTAATGCTCGATAATATTCAAATTGTGCTCGATAGTATTCCAACTGTTACAAGGTGGATGCTCAATAATATTCCAATTATAACGAGGTGGATGCTCAATAATATTGCATCTATGATGAGGTAGATGACTCGATAATATTCTAACTGTAACAAGGTGAATGAATCGATAATATTTCAACTATAAGAAGGTGGATACTCGATAATATTCCATCTGTAAAAAGGTTGATGCTCGATAATGTTCCATTTGTAAAGAGGTGGATGCTCGATAATATTCCATCTCTAACGAGATGGATGCTCGATAATATTCCATCTGTAACAAGGTGGATCTTCGATAATGTTCCAACTGTACGAGGTGGATGCTCGATAATATTTTATATTGAACGAGGTTGATGGTTGATAATGTTCCAACTGTAACAAGGTTGATGTTTGATAATGTTCCAATATGATTCAAAAATATGAATCTGAAATGGAAAAATAAATATGCCAACCACTTATGGGGTGGATTGACCAACAAAACTATATGGCAAATTCATTCATTGGCCAATCAAAACATATAATCCACTTATGGGGTGGAAACCCAACAATAGGAATTTTGACAGACACTGTCAAGAAACACATAAGGCTAAATTGTTGCGCGACAAACATACTAAAAACTAAATTGAAAAATATGCTCGTCGCCACTATGATTCTCTCTTTAAATGATAGAATTATCGAGGTGAATAACTTAATTCATTCACATGAAGATTAAAGATACTATTGCCTTCCTTTAAAAACTCAAAAAAATTTAAGTTTGTTTACGACATTTTCAATCGTTATCAAAAACATGTAACGATTTGTTAACTTTGACTGTCATGGAGATATTGCGGTCACCAACATCTTTCTGTTGTGATGTAGTCATTGATTTTTCCTTGCAACACTTCTATGACAGTCTCACTTTTGATCATCTCCATATTTGATATTAGTTTAACATACGATGCTGGCTTTACCAAAACTATCACCTGCAAACCTCGACACCAAACGTTAGTATTGACGATGAAGTAAAGGATTAAAGTAAACATAAAGAACTAGATTAAGTTCTTTGGCTTATCGAGATCAATCTACAATAAAGCTAATTATAACTTCGATCATGACTCGTGACTAGCGATCATCCAACACTTTCTTTCTTACAACATTGAAAGAATCTATTAGTGTTTCGCTTCAACATTCCTTCAACATAAAAAGGAAAATGTTCATAAATCACTTGAGGCAACGTAATGAAATGAAGATAAATAGAGATGGAATGTTTTCTAGTTATGTTGATGAGGCCACGAGAGGCGTAAATGATGTCTTTTTCCGCGCTTTACAGCTTTGACATTGTAATTTTTTGTCACTTCGTTGTTAGTTTTAAAGAATGCGGTTGGCGTACACCCTCGTCCGTCCTTTGTAAGAAAGTGTTGATTGAATTTTTGACGACCCTCTCCAAATATTCTGTCCCAGTTTTAAATATGGTTAACTGTCATAACTTGCTTTGTTAATCCTGAGGTTGCCCATTCAGGAATTTTGAGGCCCCTACTAAAAATTATGTTCTAGTTTGCCTCAATAAGTAATAAATTACATTTTTGGAATTTTTGAGATCATCTAACAAATTTTGTCTAGTTGCAAACTTGGTTATTGTAATTTTTGGGACCACCCAAAGCTAACTCCATAGAATTTTGGTCTTATGTTTTTACTTGTTGAAGAAGTCCATCTTCAAATGAATTTTTGAGATTCTCTCAATAATTTTGTCCAGTTTCCATTAATAAAAGAAATGAAATTCTTATTGTGTATTTGACTAAGCCGTTGTGGCGCCTATGTATCCCATTGGAGCTGGAATTACGTCAAACGTAGATCCCACTCAGCGATTAACAAAAGTATGTTTTTCAAAGAAACCAACTGAGGCTGACATAGACTGCCTACGTATCTCATTCTTGAGATTTCAGGTCGAACATACTTCAAACTTAGGAAACATTAAAAGGGGATAAAAGAGTGACCATGGCCGTAATAGACAGCCTACTTATCTCATTATTGAGAATTCAGGTAAGATATAGTTCATATACAAGAAATATGCGATAAAATGGGGGTGGGGGTGGGGAGGGGAAGAGGGAGGAAAGGGTTAAATACATTTTCAAAAGAAAGGTAACAAAAACTTCATATAAAGAATTTTGCCCAATGTTGGGCATTCTTATTCTCGACCTTTGACGATGAATATCGTTAAATGACTTAGTTCAGAAATGTCTTGTACTCACTCTTAAGCATCAAATATGTCATCCCTTTAGGCGGTTTCATTAATATTGATCAAATTGTTGTTGATGATGTTTTGTATCTTGTGATTCAAGGTTGAACAATTCTCTCTGTCGTGTCCAATGGATCCTGAATGATAAAATTATCCGTGGTCAGCCCTGTAAAATTTTCCCAAAGGATTGGCTAGTCTTCCTTCTATAGGGTAGAGTATTCCCCTTGCTTTCAACCTTTTATAATGTTGAGTTGATATTTCTTTAATTGTGTAAATACGTTAGGAGCCTTCCCAAAAGTTTTCATTGCGAAATTTTTTCTGATTGACATTATGAATTTGATATTTCTTTTGGAAAGCTGACTGCATATGGGTAGTCATGACCATACCTACCTCCTCTGCTCTCCCTTCAGATATATCCCTATCACTAATTCTGGTAGCTTTTCCATTACCTCATAGTGTAGTAAAATTCGTGATCCTTCAAGTCTAGAAACCATCTTCAAAAAGCTTCTCCCATTTTGACGATCTCGACATATTTTTGTCTCATCACACACAACATTTTTGATAGTACTCAGACTTTAGAATTCGAATAAACATTTTAGTGCTCTCACGTTCGGACAAGGGAGGTTGAACTCTTGCGACCTCTTTTATCAAACGAAGAGCGTACTCTCGATAATTTTCTGTAGACTTATGTTTGATCTTATCTAAGTAGTAGCGATCTGCGGCAGCGTCTACTTATGCCCAAATCACTCCTTGAAATCATTTGCAAGTGCATTCCGACTTGTCCATTGTTTCAGTTCTTGTTATGTAAGTCACTCTAGAGATTCTCTAATTAGACTTCGATTGAAGAGATGCATCAATAATGCTTCATTTTTTCCAACTCCCACGAATTGATCACAATAAATTTTTAGAAGTTCTAAAAGATTTCTAGTAATATTGAAAGTGACAAACTTCGGCACTTTAAACCGTTCTGAAATGTCCAAATTCAGATTAATGCATAAATTTTATAATTTAGCCCCACCTCTTCTAAAGTGTAATCCATTTCTTTTGTCATCTTCACGATCTCTTCCTTTATGATATGCTAAGTGTTTTCCTCTTAGGCCCTCCACTCCTTCTCCTTCTCTTTGTAGATGCCAAATTCGGAATAGAAGTATAGTGAAGATGTGTTTGGTTTGGAATGGAATATTAAAGTGACTTTCGGAGGTAAGGACTGAGAGTTTTGTGGATTTTGATTGTCTTTTGCAGGGGTATGGTACATGAAAGGAGATGTTTGAGGATTGATGACATTTAAGCTTTAAAACTGAGGGAAAATTTAAGAGTTATTTGAGTTTTGGTTTTGAAAGAGGGGGAAAAGTTGAGGGTTAGTATTAAGGTTCAGAAAAGGGTGTGGTGCTGGGCATGAAGTGCTGTTGTGATGAATATTTGAGGTGGTTAGGTCGATGGTGGTATTATTTTCAATAGAACTAGAGAGTGGGTTATTTAGGACATTCTCTGAGTTTGAAGTTAAAGGAGGAAAATGGTGTGGAAGCCTTCTATCGCTTGGAGTGTTGACATCAACCCTTGGAATTGACAAATTTTAATTTTTATGGAGCTCAACCCTCAACTAAGCAATCTGTTGCATAAACTAAGCAATTAACTCATTTTATTAAACTACAGACTGTTGAACATTAGCAACTTCAGCCAGGCCGACATTCTCATATTCTGGATCTTTTTTATTCTCTGTTTAAACAAATTTCGATTGTAAAAGTAATCTTTGCATACTTTGAATGCTCAACAATCAACACAAATCTGTTTTGAGTATTTGACAATGAAAAATAACTAAAACAACAAAGGTGTTAGTTTGTGTAGGCAGTAGGTAATACAAGATATCACACAAAGCAATAAGAACAGAAGAGTCGCTTTATATGAAGAATGATTAGCCCACAAATATATTGAAATAATTAGATAGAAAGGAATTTGTCTATCTGAATTTTAGCAATGTGAAAAAAAATGTCCATTGAATATTTTACGGTCGTACTTTTGGTTTTTGAGTGAGATGTAACTCTTATTTCATTGTAAGAGTAGAAAAAATAAAAAATATCAAAATGGGGACCGAACCTTGGAAGGTTGCCTACGTATCTCACGGAGGAGAATTCAAGTCCTACTTAGTTCGACTCACTTGAATTTTTTATATTCGAGATGGAAAATTCAACTTTTTTTTTCGAGATGAGACAGTAAGATTTAGGATTTGAAAATTCAACTACTTACAGTTTAAAATTCTTTTAAGATACTAAAGACTCGAGAGTATATGGACGCTTTTTGATAGTTAACTTGATATTTATGCTTAAGGATTTTTAGAAAGTTACCCAAAAGAGTAGGCTAGAACATCTTCAAATAGAGAAACATATTCAAAAACAACAATATTGATAGGCTAAAACATAGGCTAAAACTTGTTTTGGGCCTTTAGCCCATATCCCCAGGTTCTGAAATTCTAACAATACAATATTGATAAAGGAAAAAAGGGCTTAGACCCAAAAATAACAAAATACGTAGTTCAGGGAAACAAATTGGGCTTTCCAAGCAAAAATCTTCAA
The DNA here is from genome assembly GCF_036512215.1 of Solanum lycopersicum. Classification (NCBI taxonomy): domain Eukaryota; kingdom Viridiplantae; phylum Streptophyta; class Magnoliopsida; order Solanales; family Solanaceae; genus Solanum; species Solanum lycopersicum. Next base: position 29,622,382 of record NC_090808.1, read on the forward strand.
CTTCTCGGTTCGTACGTCGTCTGGTCAGCTTGACTCGATAGAGGAATTTGAGACTTGGCGGCTCTCTATAGGAATGTGAGACGAAGAAAAGAATTCATAGTGAACTAGAGTTCATTTACATGCAACATAAATAAAAGGATAAAATTAATACATAATTTAACTATTGTAGCATAGGGAAAACAAGTTAACCAACTAGAAAACATTCATTCATTCGGGAAAAAATAGTAAATTGACAAATAGTCTTATTTAAAAGAAACATACATGTGCATATATATAGCCAGACCTTTCTTTTTAAAAATATAAATAAATAGAGCACAACATGCATCTACAGAATTGTGATCATTAATAGTACCCATGCGAGATGACAAGGATACAGCAACTAAGCTAAGAGCACTAATTACAATGAGCCTAAGCGACCATATATTTTATAATAACAAAATACATATTTACCAAAAACTAAGGATTTTACAAAAACATAAACTAAAAGAAATTGCAGTAGAATAACATGACAAAGGGGAGTGAGGATAAAAGGGGTTATAAATAACAACTAGAGAGAGAATCGATCAACATTATTTATATATTCTACGAAAATCTTATTACTTAGAGAATTAGCTAGAGCTAAACATAGATAAGCTACCTGGGAACACGTAATAGCAAAACATAGGTCACTTGCGGATGCTACAGGCAAAAATACCAAAAGAAACAAGGGCCTTAGAGGACCATACCATTGAACAATGGCACCCAAATCGTAATGAAAATAAAGCTGAACGAGAATCATACTAATGTTACGAAACAAGTCACCATAAGTTAATAGCAACACAACAAAACACAACCTTCCAGATTATAACACTTGAAAGGGCAAAAAGACACTATAGGCATCAAACATGGGGGTTCAATAGGGAAAAGCGGGACATTATACAATTAAAAAAAAAGACAGTGAGGGCTCAAAATGGGTGGAAATAAATACATTCCGAGGACTCCTAAATAGTAGCAATATTGACAACTTTTCAATAAAAGTAATGAAATTTCATAAAAATATATAACATCATTAAGACATACTCACAAGATGAAATGGAAAAAAAATTATCGTCTATCTATGCACTTAACAGTAATCATATTAGGTGATACCCGAATTCAACACGTAGAAGCCGCTAAAATTTAATAGCATTACTATATGAGATCTCTTACTGTTCGCTACGAGGAATCAACAAGACATAAACTAATTTCCACACACTATAAGAAAATAAATTAGCATTAACTAGCTTCCTTGTTTACAAAGAAAATTCACAATGTGGCATAACTAGATTACGGGAAATTGGGAAAATCACTATACCATACCCATGAAAGATTAACACCAAAGAAAAAATGCTTTAAATCACCATAAACACTAAACTCTCTTGATACTATGATTGGGAATATAAAATATGAAGCTCAGAGTTTAGGCAACTCGAATTGCAAATATAGGCATTTTTTACTTAAAATGAAACAACGTGCAGGCAAAAAAATTAACTACACTAGTCATATTACGTAGTATGACCACAAGGACATTTTAAGTAAAATATGAAATTAAGATATTGGGACAAAAATGCTACTGCACTACTATACTTAGCCAAATCACTTACTCTCAAAATTTCAACTAGTCAAAATCCGAAATCATACAATGAGTTTATGGCAAGCAATGAACAACATGCTCTCCAAAATTGATTATTCAGGAGATGCATAACAAAACAGACGTGAACAACATGTTTTCCTTTGATTTGTTTAGTCGGAAACCAGCCTTCGAGCACCCATACATACATACTGGAATCATAGTCACACATGAAAGACCAAAGTCTTGATCCTACGAGGCATCTTTATTCTTGCTAAATTTTCATAACAATACAACCGTCTAAAAAAATCAAAGGAAAACCCAGACTAAGGAAAAGATGGTAGGAAAAATGGGATTATATACCTTTTCCGTTACAACAAACAGAGACAGCGAGCTAGCACTTGTAATCCTTCCACCATTAAAGTGAAATCACAAACAAGAAATCCTTGCGGAAATTTACAAGTCAAACCAACAACTAGCCTTCTCAGAAACTGGACCGTTTTCTTTGATGTGTTTTGCAATATGTTCTTGCCGTTTTACTTAAATTCTATGTATTTTATATCTACAAATTTTCCTACCTCCCAAAAATCTCTCTACCCGAAAATCTTTTCCCATACTTCCCCCAGCCTCTATCAAAAAATTAGAATGGGATTTAAACAGCGGAGGTCTTTTGGGAAAATGGGGGAAAATCAGGACCAATTCCAAATTCAAATTTTGTATTATCTTAAGAGCTAAGGTTGGACATCTTGGAATCTATACAAAATTGCACAATTCCTCCATGGAACAACGATCTGGGCGCTTGATTTCGAACAACGATGAGAAGATGCACGAGATCTCGCTATCCGCAGTGTTCTTCGTACGTAATTGTACTGGGGGCAGAGAGAGGTAGAAGACACATGAAAGTAGTTGGTTTTCGTCTATCTTTAACCTGGAATTGACGCCGTTGGGATCATTTTTTTATACTGTAATGGGTCGTGTTGGGGGAATAAAGGAGTGGGCTGGGGAATTATGAATTAGGATGAGGTTTTTAGTATTGGGTTACAAATGCTAAAGGGAAGGCCCAAATTTGGGTCTTCAAATTTCAAGTAAAAGAGAGGTTGTGGGAGTTGGGAAACGACTAGCTTAAATTGATTGTTTTCAGCGTACCCAATAAAAATTAAAAACATAGCCGAATTGCCTAAATTCGACCAAGACAAATAAATAAAATAATTTAATGAGTTTCTTAATCTAATCTAAATAAAATAAACATTTTAATAAACCGAATAACTCATAACCTTTACCATAATTTGAACTAAATTATTTAATAAAACAATTCCTGTAAATTAAAATCTTTTTTGGTGAATTAAAAATATACTAATCATATACATAATTATGTTAATCATATATATTATCTAACAAAAAAAAGAGTGATAATACTAGTTTAAAATAACTTAGATAACATTTTAGATTTTAAAACATATAATTATTTAAAATCTTTTATAATTAAGAAACTCATTATTAATTCTTATTCGGGAGGTTAAAAATTGGATGTCAACAATCATTCCTCTTCACACCGAAATACTAATTGTGGGAAAAGGAACCACTAACGAAAAAATAATCGCAGCAACAATGGTGGTCGCGGAAGAAGTAAAGGTGGTAATGGCGTTGGCAGAAAATAACTAGCAGTTCAGCATCCGCCTACCAATTCTCCATGGTCTGGAGGTCATCCGTGGTTGTCGATGGCACTTGGTCTCCTTGGACTATAAATCTTTGTCCATATCCATAAAACTCAACCAGGAATAATTGTGGAATAAAGCCGACACAATAGCCTGGTATACATGGGCCCAGACCGCAATGGGCTTACACGACAACACCAACTCCAACTGACATTGAAGCTTTAATGCATACTCTCGACATCATGGTCAATCAATTACACTTCATGGTTTTGGTCGCACAAAATGATCTTTGTCGTGTCCTCCCTACAATTAAACAATGTCCTTCATGCCCCTCACCTTGTTTAAAACTTAGTGTAACTTAGAAAATTTACAACCGATAACTCTATCTCTGTTGAATTTGGTCCGTGTGGATGACCTGTGAAGGATTTTTGGACGGGGAGACCGGTAATGAGGTGTGAAAGTCAGGGAGAGTTGTATCCCATAACTTCTCCAGTCACTTCTCCATCTGCTTTTGCCGCTTTGGCACCATCCCTTTTGCATGATCGTTTGGGTCATTGGGGAGTGCTATTTTGAAATGTCAGAGGAAAATTAAATTGATTGAATGCAATCATGTTAAAAACTCTCGTATTTGTCATTTTTATCCTGTGGGAAAACCTTTTATGTTGCTTTTTTCTTATTCCAGTTCTCGCACTTATATGCCATTAGATATTATTCGTAGTTATTTTTGCACACCACCTGTTTTGAGTTCATTGGGTCATCATTATTATATCTTGTTTATGGATGATTCTTCAAAATTTTTGTGGGCTTTACCTTTATCGCACAAATAACACAAATTTTCCACATTTTTGAGTTTCAAGACATTTATTTGAACCCAATTTGAGCAATAAATAAAGAAATATACAATGCGATAATGGCAGGATATTTGATAATGGCCCTTTTATAATTTTTTTAAATAAAATAGTCTGTCGATTAGACTTTCATGTCCTCATACATCCCCTTAAAATAGGAAATCTGAAAGACTATTTTGTACGATCGACAACATTATTCGTACATTATTGGCCCATGCTTCCCTTACTCCATCCTTTTTGCATCATGCTTTGCAAATGGATATTTTTCTTCTCAATATCCTTCCTCATAAGCTTTTAAATTATTAATAACATCTTCGCGTTTTGTATAAAAAAAATCGATCTTATTCTCATTCTCGAGTGTTTGGATTATGTTGTCCTCTTTTTCTCTTTACAACCATAAACAAACGTCAAACTCGGTCAAGTCTTTGTGTCTTTTTAAGGTATCCTTCAAATCATCTGGGGTAGAAATACTTTGAGTTGTAATCCAAAAAAATCATTATTAGTCTTCACGTAATATTTGATGAGACACAAATTCCTTTTGCAAATACCATTTCTCCTCAAACTCACTCGTCTGAGTTTCTAGATGATGGACCATCTCCTTACCTGGTCCATCATTTAACTACCTCTCCAAACCCACAAGTCGCACCGGTTCCTAACCCAACCACATCCATAATGCCCATCCCAGAATGTGGTTGGGACGTGCCTAGCGGCCGGAACAACCTTCCTTAATCGACTCCTTGTCTTTCTTAATCGACTGCACTAATTCCATCTACTCCTTCCACTCTCCCATCCTACACTCTTCAGAGGCCCATTTTGATCTCTCCCTTACTTCACCTCACGAGTCCAGTTGCTCAGAGCCAGCATGGGATTTCGATGCCTAAGTATTTTAACCTTCTTCCATCGACATCTAAATCCCTCCTACCTCGTACCCTTGTATATGCTCCTCATGACCTTAATTGGAAGTGTATATGGATGAGGAATATAATGCTATTATTTAAAAAAAGACGTGGGAGTTAGTTCCCCGTCCTTCAACTAAGTTATAATGAAAGATCTGATGATTCACTTGAGAGGCATAAAGCCCATCTTGTAGGTGATGGTAAAACTCAACAGGTTGGCGTGGATTATGGTGAGATGTTTAGTCTGGTGGTCAAATCGGTGACTATTCACACGATTCTCAGTTTGACTCTCTCTAAGGCCAGGCAGATCCATCAACTTGACGTCAAAAATGCTTTTTGCATGGGGAGGAGACAGTTAACATTTATCAACCTTTGGGGTATCGGGATCAGGATCGTCCTAATCATGTGTGTTTGCTGAAGAAATCTCTGTATAGTTTCAAATAGGCTCCAAGGGCTTGGTATAAGAGTTTTCCTGACTATGTTTGTACTCTTTGTTTTTATCAAAGTACTTCGGATCATTCATTATTTATTTTTCATCGAGTTTCTTCTATGGGTTACCTTTTATTGTATGTCGATGATATAATCTTTAGTGCTTCCTTGGATAAGCTCCGTTAGTCGATCATCTCTTGTCTTAACTCGGAATTTTCTATGAAGGACTTGGGCCATTTGAGCTATTTTCTAGGCATTGCAGTCATTCATCATGCCGGTGGTTTATTTTTATCACAATAGAAATATGCTACAGAGATCATTGAACGAGCAGGCATTTCATCGTGTAAGGAATCTCCTACTCATGTGGCTACAAAACTTAAGTTTAGCACAACTACGAGCAAACCATTTGAGAATCCCTCACTTTATAGAAGTCTTTCCAGTGAATTTTAGTAACTTACGTTCATAAGACCTGATATTACGTGTGCAGTACAACATGAATGTTTATTCATGCATGACCTAAGGGAGGAACACATGCACGCCCTTAAGGTCTTATGGGTGATAACTTGATCTCTTTGTGCAACATCGGATTACTATGCATGACCTACGTGCAACATCGGATTACTGTGTCTTTTTGGGTGATAACTTGATCTCTTGCTCCGCTAAACGTCATGCTACTTTATCACGTTTTAGTACAGAGGCAGAATATCAATGGGTAGCCAATGTGGTTTCTATGTCTTGTTGGTTGCAAAATTTGTTGTTGGAACCATTGTCCTATACAATAGGCTACATTGGTGTATTGTGATAATGTGAGTTTCATATATCTTGCTGGTAATCCGGTTCATCATCAACGCACTAAGCCCATTTAAATAGATATACATTTTGTTTGGCAAAAGGTGGCTCGCAGCCAAGTTCGCGTGTTACATGTCCCCTCGCGTTATCAAATTGCAGACATATTCATCAAGTGTCTTCCTTTTGTTTTATTTGAGGAGTTTCGGGACATTCTTAGCATTCACCGTCCTCCCGCTTCGACTGAGGGTGTGTGTTTTATATGTGATCAATATGTTCTGATTTATTACCTTTTGTTAAGTGTATATTTAGTTCTTACTTATAGCTAGGTGTATATTTAGTTTCCTTAATTATACTCTTGTATTGATTGTATATAACAAAACCATTTTTTTAAATCCATAAAACCAACCAGAAACATACCCCATCCATTTTTTCCCTTTAATAAAAGCAACCATTTACTCCGATAACGAGCTTCAAGCTCCGCTGCACTGGAGAAAGACAAAGATATTGGTCAGTCCCATCCCCATTCCCTTTTCGAGTTTTTGTTTTTTAGTGTGCTCAAAGCTCCATAAAATAACGAGCTCGGAGCTCTAACCTGCATCTCCTGTGTGGCAAAAGATATTGGTGAATCCACATTATCATTACGGGTTCATCCGAATCCCCTTTAGAAGAAAATAATTTTATTTTTACATGGTTAAAATTATTTTTGAGGTATATAATGTAGATATTAAACCACATCGGCTACTTCATGTATCTATTTCTTTAGTTTTTTAGCCCGCTTACTGATAATTTTTACTCCACCACTAGCTCCAACTCCATTTGAAATGACAGATCCGGCAAAGATAATCAAGACCTGACCAACCTCCATTCCTATTCATTTTTTTTTCAAATGAGAAAACATACCTTCGGCGACACTCTTTTATTCTTTGAATTTACACATATCTATATCTATATTTTGTTTATTAGATGATTATATTCACTGTTAGTTTAGTTTTTTATTCAATATGTTTGGGTTATTCGTGCTAATTTAATTTATTTTATCCATCTAATTATGTTTATAACATTAAATTAATTATTGTAAGACATTTATTTTGTTATTTATTTATATTTTTATTAAGCTTTGTTTTAATTTTTCTTTTAGTAAAGTTGAATTTTTGTAGTTTCTGGTGTTTTGTTTCATTTTTATTATTTATTTTATTCAATTGCTTGTTGTTGCTTTATGGTGCACATTTTACTGCTCTTAATTTATTTAAATTATTGTACGGATTATAAGGATTTTTAGCAACGCCATGTATTGATATTGTTATGTTGTTATTTTATATAGTTGTTGCAACATATTTTATTTTATCCTTTGTTCAATTTAATATTTTTGTTGTGTTGAGAAACATATCAAATGAAATTGGCCAATGAAATATCTCTCCCTCGATTTTTGAGGCATCTCCATTTGAAAAGACGTAAATTCTGTTTAAAGTTAATGAATTTCGTATGTTAAAAATGGCCGACAAAGAAATAACCGTCAATTTCCAATGCCTCCCATGTGAATAAGAGGAATTTTAAGTTTTATGTTATGATATAGTTGATTTATTTCTACTCATATTTATTTATTACTAAAAACACTTTTATTAAGTGTTTTTATAGGTACCTAGAGTTGCTTCTAGTTAAAACTGTTCGAATGAAGTTCGAATCATATTTTTTATTCTTTATTTTGTATATATCGATGTTTGGCAAGCTATAGGTCGTGTCTTATATTACTATTTTATTTTATTAATTGTGTAAATTTTATGTTTATTATACTAACATATTGTTTGTATGTCCTAGTCAATTTTTAAAAAATGATTTCAGTTAGGTCCCACATTTTTAGATTCCGGTGTATGTCTATGTAGCACCCTAGAAAATTATTGAACTAAGAACCTAGTCCTGTTTCGTTGTGAGTAGGATTTTACCTAGAAATTTAAAAAAATTTAAGTATTAAGGCCAGGTCACACTACATATAGCCCTTGACATCAAAAAATGATTACAAAAAATTCAGTCAATTCATTCGTTAGTTCTTTTATGTTTTGAGTCAACTTCAAACGAAAATTTTTCTTAGTAAAGAATGAGTTAGGAGGCCTATAAAACATCAAATACAAGATATCTGAGTCCTCTTTCCAATGCCACAAACTTAGCGAATTTTCAAGCTCGTATAAGGGAGATATTTCCTTTTGAAGTAGGCGGTCCATTTAACAAAAGTTACTCAAAAAATATGGGGGGTATTTTGTGTTTTTCTTACCTAATCATATTAAAATGAAATATAGTAATATTTAGGGGTTTAAACTAATTTGGTTTAGTTTCAGAAATCCTAATTAGGCTTATGGTTTATGAAAGCAGTTCAAAAAGGGAAAAAAGAAGAAAGGAGGAAAAGGTTCAAGCATTCGTTGAAATTTCTTACAATCTTTGAGGGGTTTCCAAAAAGTTATCAATCCAAGAGGTAAGTAAATTTCAATAGTTTTGGATTCTTCATTGACAAGCCAATCTTGAGTTTCTTTTGCAAATCTCTCAATAAATATTGAGAAAATAAAGTTCATGATTTGTTTTCTTAAAGTATAGTTTTCATTCGTGAATTAGGATGGGGTTGATGTGTTCTTGAGAGGAAACATAGAAGTTAGAGTAGCTTTTCGTGTACATATACTTGGTATTCAGATCTATGTAAGTTTGAAAAAAACCATTCCATTCTTGGTAAATTCGAGTGAATAATAAAAGAAGAAAATTCGTCGGATTGTTTTGGGGGATGACTGGGGAGGCTAACCCCAGCTGCACCATAAGGGGCTAGTGTGGCGCCCCAGTAGTGCGCTAGAATGATGCCTTTCATGTTTAGAAGTTGGAACCCTGTGCCAGTGTGGACAAGGGTTGTCTGCCCCAATTCTTTATCTATTGTTTTACTTGTCTAAGTTCTTTTAGAGTGTACCTTTACTCCCTATTGATTCTAAATATTCTAAAATACTTCTAGACATCGAGAAATCATTCATCACAGAACTCATAACCTTAATAAATAATTCAAATTCAAGAAAGAGTTCAGAGCAATGTTTTTGAGAACTCCCTTAGAGTCTTTTCGAGAAGAATTCTGCAAAAACTTTGAAAAACTTTAAAGACTTGAGTAAGGGAGTACGAGAATGAGGAAACTGTATTGAGAAGTCTATATTATTGTTGAGATGAATGATTCAAGTCATTTATGCCCATAAATTCCGCATGAAGTCAATAAATTGAGTATCCTTGAGTAAAGTAGCACATTCAAGTTCTATATTATTGCGTATTCAATTCCTTTTTGAAACTAAATTTCATAATTTGTACTAATATATGTTATACAAGGAGATCATTGAGTTGAGTGGGTCATGCCAAGAGACTCGCATGAACCCTGTGACACTAGGATTCCTTGAATGCTGGAGTGATTAAATATCAAATATTGAGTTCTATAAATGGTTGTTGAAAACCTTGATTGAGTCATTCACGTCCATAAATACAGCATGATTACTTTTTTGAGAAGTCTTGAAAATTATTCATAATTTGCTTAAAGGCTTGAGTAAATGTGTACGAGGAATAGTATAGTCAAGTTTAATTAACTATAACATACTATATGGGAACTAAGTATTTCCAAGAATAAATATTTTCATATTTAAAAAGGTAAGGAAACAGAGATTTCCAAAAGAGTTTTCAGTAGTTTGGAGTATCATCTCTTTTAAGAAAACGATATTTACGTAACAATCTTTAACAATTGAAAGAGTTTTTTTTTCTTTAAACATATGATATATGTATATTTTTGTATATTATTAAGCATCACCATGGGGGAGACTCCGAAAAACTCAAATCCCCATAATACATCTAGCCAACTTGGGTTGAAAGGGTCATAGTTTTTAGATGATTCCTAATTAATGTTTAGCATAGACTAGTGGATCAACTTAGTTAGTAGGATTTATACCTCGAAAAAGTATATGATAGTTCTTGCAGCTATGCTTGACATTGTATCTTCACATAAATCATAATGATGGTTGTCGGTTTGAAATTGCTCCATCAGAGTTCTTTTGTGTCTTTACATACAAATAAGATTTAGTATCGTATTTGATAAAATTGAGTTATTATTATATTTTTGCATACACTAAGTTAGTATCAATTATATTTAAAGATTTTAAGACATTGCATCTTTTATTGTTGCCTTATCCTTCAGTATCCAAAGTTGAACTATGTTGCACAATGTTAAGTTTGACTATGTTTCACTGACTTGAGCATATTATTGTTGAGTTGAGCCATATTTCCCTGAGTTGTGTTGAACTATATTGCTGAGTTAAGTATCTTACTATTAGGTTGATCTCTATTTTCTCCGAGATGAGTTTAATGAGTTTAGAAGAAGCATGTTACTCTTGAATTAATTCGAACTCATATTTATGCTTTATGAATCCCCTTACATCCTCGTACATTCCGTGTACTAAGACACTTGGCCTACATCATTTCATTATTTAGATACATATATTTATTATCAAAAAGAATTTCATTGATTAATGTGATATTCCAGTAAGCTTGTAACGATCAGGTTCCGTCGTTATAGAAAAGCCAATGAGGAAAATTTTTGGGTAAAATGTTTTTTTCATAGTAACTTGAAAATTGCAAACCTAATCCAGATTTGAAAAAATCACAATAATTAAGGTGTAAGTAACTATGGTAAAAACTGAGTGATAAAATTATTATTTTGATTACTCTAGTGGATTGATATATCATTAAGTAAGCGGTACAACTTTGAAAAATTAAATTAAGGCAAATAGAACTCCAGGAATCGATCTTAGCGTTAACCACATTTTCTGAGCATCATTGGTTAAAGTTGTGCTATGAAATAGGGGTCAAGGATAAATTGAAATAGCTAAGTGTTTCGTGTAATTTGTATTGGTGGTGGTTTTGTTGCTCTGGCAGGGCCGTTGTAGTAGGGTGAGGGTCTCTATGGCGAGCCAGACGCGACTTTAGGTCGTAAATAAATTCCTAAACATCTTTATTCTGCACTTATGGCTTTTTTGAGCCAAGGAATGTACCCCAGGAAATTCTTGAAAATTTTCCACCATTCCTATGTCTAAAGGTATGCTTTTAACTCCCCAAGTATGTTTTTTTAATCAGTACAACGTAATATAATGGGTAATTAACAATGTTCGAGGGATTTTGATCTACACTTTTAGAGGAAACAAATTAAAATTGGATGCTTGGAATCATCAGTATGATCTAGGGCTCGTGGAAGAGTTATTGATTAAGGTAGTTAGTTATTTTTTTATTTATTTTTGTGTTATTATGATTATTTGTAGACCAAGAACAAGCGGAACGGATTGGTACATGAAAGAATCATGTTTCTAAGGGTTTCAAGCATGTTTCAAGGTAGGTGATGATTCTAATCTATGGTTGTGTGATGCATGTTTGTTCTTGCTTAATTTTGATTCATATATTTATGTGAATGTTGAATTAGTGATCACATTAATTGTAAATGAGGAATGATTAATGATAAACTCCATGAATAATGACTTGTTTGTATGATTATGAGAATAAAGTCGTTATGGTGATTTATTGAATAGATCAATTGCAATATTTTGGCATAACTAAATTGGATCGGTTGCCTCGTTCGGGAATAACTACAAGATCAGTTGCAATGTTTTGACATAATTATTTGATTGGGTACCGCGTTTTGATATGCTAAAAGTTTGAGTTTGGGTTGCCTGAGAGCACAAATGATTTATATAATTATGCATCTTGAGAAATGTGAAATTGCACCTTGTTTGCAAATGTTGATAATATGTATATGTTCGATATATGTATGTGATTATATTGTGCCAATGACTTATTTATGTTTCACTTAGTGGGATAGTTGGATGATCCTACTAGTACACACTGATTGTGTACTAATACTACAATTACCTATTCTTGTCGAGTACATGGCATCTAAAACCGTTTGTTGACATACCTGATTTACAAGATCAGTGATAGCCAATCGAATTCAAGGGTAATCTAATCTTTCGGGGCTCCCATTATTTCTCTTTCCATACATGTTTACTTTTGGGACTTAGACTTGATCTAGTTAATATTATTTCATTAGTTTGGGTTTGCATCCTTTCTTGTTTAAACTTGTTAAACTTTGTTTTTTTTGTACATTCACTTTAAAGTTCTACACATTACTTGTGCATTGATAGTTGATTATTGTAGGTTTTTACAAGAGTTTATGGGAACTCTATTTATTTTCTTAGTACTTAAGTTTATTTTGTAACTAAAATACTTTATTTTTTGGTTTAGTTGTGTTGTTTGGATTTTAGTAAAGGTATTCCCATCGGAGGGTTAGTGTGGGTGCAAATCACTATAGTTAGGGTCATGACAGAGTTGGTATCAGAGCCTAGGTTCGTTGATCTGAATGTACAAAAATATGTCTAGAAGTGTCTCGCAGAACAGTACAGGGACGCCTTTTGGTATCTCTCTATTTTCTCTTGTCGTCATCTTGCAATAACTTGATTCCAATTGGTATCTAGCGATAAAAATTGATATCAAACCTTCTTCACTCATCTTTGCGCATATGATTAACTCTAGAAATCATGATGTCACACCATAAGCTCCCATCAATTCTTGAACATAGTAATCTACACGGACAGGTCGCGACCGAGACAGGGTAGACACAGTGGAAGAGTATCTCCTTCCTCATATGGGGTATCAATTGTAAAATTTCCCCCAAAATAAGTCCCCATATATCATGAAGATATAGAGGAGAATGTCTAAGCTTATAATGTTGAGGAGGTTTGAGAAAATGAAGAGGTACAAGGTGAGACTAACATTGTTCCTTCGATGGACCCAGTGTTTGATCGACTTGTCATGTTATTATTGAAAGGATTGTTTGGTCCTGGAGTGCTTCCTTATACTAATTAAACTCAAGCTTTGACCAACCCCTCTATTTCAATGATTTCTCTCAAGGTGGGTGGAAACATAAGTACTGATGCTTTCTTCCATCCTTTGTTGGGTTATGTTATGACTTGTAATGAGCATGAAATATTGGCTTTGTTTCTAAAGTTAAAGCCTCATGTATTTCTTAGTCCTAATTGTAAGGCTTCTAATGAATATATCTTAGACTAGTATTTATGGCTTCTTTAGTTGAGTATCTCTCAATAGAATGTGGTTGAGTTCATGAACTTTAAACCTGAAGGTGAGGACAACTAGTGGTGGAGAGGTTACATGAAATGCATATCTTCATTTTCACCTCCACTAACTTGGACCTAGTTTCGTGCTCTGTTTTTTGAGATATATGTGCATTGAACTTTGAGATATCCTAAAAAAGATTAGTTTATGTTTGTGGAACAAGGTTGTATCTTTGTGGATGCTTATGAGACCAAGTCACATGCTTTCTCAAGACATGGTACATAGTTGGTGACTACTGAGGAATAGAGGATCATTGGTTTATTAGGGATTAAATTTTGAGTTGCAGGTATTATTTGTTCATATGACCGCTGCAGGGAGAATCTTTAATAAGGTGAGACTCTATGCTAAGAATGTGCAGGGGTTAGACAAGATAGTAAGGCTAAGGCAATGGAAAAAATTGCCATGAACTTAGGTAACTTTGAAGGTTCTTTATCCAGAGGATCAGAGAGGCCAACACTTTCACTAAGGACGATTAGGTCCACCATGACACCTCTAGAAATAATTGGTAAGGAACTCTATATCATAATTTGATTCAGAATCACCAGTGAGTGACGCCATTGACTGGCAGTCGACCATCCTTCGATCTTACTTGCTATAATTATGGATAAAATGATCATATGAGGAGAGATTATCCCCACCCATGTGTGTTGGATTCTATGAATCAAACATTCAGAGTAGTGATACACGCAGGGAATACCAATAATTGTAGAGGATATCCATATTGTGGGAGAGGAGGTAATCAGTGAGGCCATGGGGATACATGAAATGGTAATGCATGGAGAGGTACCACACATCCTGGTAGAGAAGTATGAAGACGATAAGGCTCCATGATATGCTTTTTCGGGAAAATATAAGGCAGAGGTATCTAACGCAGTGATCACAAGTACTAATCTTATTTGTGAGCGGATGACTAATGTGCTATTTGATCGAGGTTCTCCTTATTCGTATGTAATCGTTAGATTCGCCTCAGAATTCTATATGAAATGTGATATACTTTATGTACACATCCTTGTTTATACCCTAGTGTGAAAGTTTGTCATAATCACCCATATTTATTGTGTTTGTCCAATTTTATTTATGTGTTTTTAGACTTGGGTTAATTTGGTTATTTTGGACATGACTGACGTTAACATAATCTTAGGCATTACTTGGTTGTCCCCCTATTATGTGGTGCTTAGTTGTAATATTAATTCTGTAACTTTAGAAATTCTAAGAAATGAAAACTTAGAGTTGTAAGGGGTGTAAAAAACTAAGAAGGGTAAGATCATATCCTACATTCAAGCTAGAAAACTGGTGGGGTGGGGTAATTTGGGTTATTTTGCTCATACTAGAGCATTTGAAGTTGCGACTCCATCAATTGAGTACATTCATGTGGGATAAGAATTTAGATAATTGTTTCCTAATGATTTGCATGATATGCTTCTGCATAAATATTTAGATTTCTGCATCAATTTAGAGCCAACTACTCGTCCCATTTCCATATATCAATCCATATGCCATCGTTGTAGAGGAGTTAAGAGATCTTAAGGTTAAAATAAAACATCTTGTTGATAGGATTTATTTGTTTTAGTGCTTCACCATGGGGTACACACGTTTTATTTTTTATGAAAAAGAATGGTAACATAAGAACGTGTAGAGATTACAGACAATTGAATAGGGTCATTATCCGAATTAATTATTTGTTGCCTCAGATAGAAGAAATTTTTGACTAATTGCATGGTGTATTAATTTTTCTATGATTGACGTAAGTTCTATCTACCATCAATTCAAAATTACTCATGGGGATGTGCCCAAGAGGACGTTTAGAACTCATTATAGACACTAATAGTTTTTGCTTATGTCTTTTGGTTTGACCAATGCACCTGCAACTTTCGTGAGCTTGATAAATGGAGTTTTCAAACTATTCCTTGATTTGTTTTTTTATAGTTTTTAATTTGAAAACTGAGGAAGAGCATCTAACCATCTTATATTTTTCTAGGTGTTCTTGGGAAACAAAGGTTGCATACTAAATTTTTTAAGTTTGAATTTTGGTGGACTTCGATTTCATTTTAGGGGAATGTAGTTTTAAAATAAGGGGTAACCATAGATCCCCAAAAGATGGAGGCGGTTAAGAATTGGCTTCGGCCTAACTTTGTAACCACAATTAGGAATTTTGAGGGGCTCGCAGTTGTTACCATCAATTTGTGAAGGACTATGCTTCTATTACAAGAAAATTGACTATATGAAGAAAAAGGAAATGTCATTTGAATGGACTGAAAAAGAGGAGATCTTTTAAGTCTAAAGACTCTTTTGACCACCACAACTATCCTTGCATTTGAAGGTAAACTTTTTTATTGTGCTGCTTCACATTCTTACTTGGGTGCTGTGTTGATACACGATAAAAATATAATAGCTTATGCCTCGCGTCAATTGAAGGTGCATGAGCGGAGTTGTCATATACATGATTTGGAGTTTGCAACGGTAGTATTAGTTCTTAATCTCTAGCGGCATTTACCACAATCGCGTTAAAAGAATGGTATTTACTGATCATTATAGTTTGCATCATATGTTAATCTGAAGGAATCTAAAATTAATATAGCCAAGGTGGATGAAGTTACTTACCGATTAGAACATTATCTTTCAATATAGCATCCAAGAAATTCTATACTAATTGTAGTCGCTTTGAGACGGAAAGCGGTAAGTATGGGTAGTTTATCTTGCTTGAGTGTAACCAAGTTACCTTTGTCTTAACCAATTCAGACCTTGGACTATAAATTTATTCAATTAGGCCTCTCAAAAAAAGGTGTGGTGTTAGCTAGTGTTGAAGTAAGGGACACACATATGGAAGAGATCAATGCCAAGTAATTGGAATAGGAAAATTTTAATGAACATAAGAAAAATACTGCAAGTGGTAAGGCGAAATATACCACTCTTTATGTGGAGGGTGTGCTTAGTTTTAAGGGGAGGATTTGTGTTTCCCAACTTGATGATTTAATTCAAAAGTTGTTTATTGAATCCCATGGTTCGCAGTATTTTATTAATCTAGGTGTGACAAAGATGTACCAAGATTTGAAGCAAATTTATTGGTAGCCGAACATTAAGAAGGATATAGCGGATTTTCTGGCTAAGTATCAAAATTCTCAACAAGTAAAGTATAAACATTAAGTCACTCCTGGTTTGCTTCGAAGCATGCCGATTCTAGAATTAAAGAGGGAGAGGATTGCCATGTATTTTGTGTTTAGTCTTCCTAAGACTTTGTGGAAGTGTGATTCTATTTTGTTACCGATTGATTGTCACTACCCCATGCTACACCTCTAGATGTGACACAAAGTACAAGGTTCTGGAAATCCTTGAACAAGCCTTGTAGCATATAATGAACATAGGAGAATAGTACGAAATTTAAAAGTTCTCTTTAAAATCTAAGTCTTTTATAAAAAAAAAAAAGGAGTCCATGACACTATGCCTTATACCATCTATCATATTTGAATTAATAATCTTGAATAACAACTTTGGGGCATAGCCCTTATAAAAGTCTAGATAAAAAGAAAGGCTTAAAAGGACATAATGGCTAAGCCCTCGAATATTGTGAGGACTCACCAATTTTCGTTGATCTTGCTATACTATGGTCCTAGCCATGAGGGTAGAACTCGATATCACCAAACCATACAATTATCGAAAATGTAGAAATATAGGCTAACACAAAATGTACTAAGTATGGAAGTCATGCTAAAAATTCTTAAAGCATGCAAAAGAGATATTCAAGTTGAAACCATTTTATATGCCAATTTTGAACATTATAAGTGAAATAGTTGGAGAATGTATCTCATAATACAACTCATGTATAATTAATCACAACATAAAAGATATCATCATAATTATAAATATAGTCTCCAACCTATGCATAATGCACACTTCAATCATCACAAGACATAACACACACATAGTTTAATACCAACATCATCTAATCATAATAGAATTATAAAATAATAACCCTAAGCTATACTTGTGCAACACATAGGTATACAACCATGATCCTACCTACACTAAGTACCACCTTAGGCTACCATGCTCAAACTTATCATGTTTTGGGTCTCATCCATAGTAAACATTTCATATATATATATACATAAATATATGTGGGTATATATATATATATATATATATATATATATATGCATGTATATAAAGACTAAGCTTGTAAGGGACATCATATCTAAGACTAAGCTTCCTTTCTTTCAAAATAACATCACCCCTTTCATAGGTGAGACTTTTATAAAAACCCAATCATCAACTTGGAACTCTATTTCCCTTCTTCTTACATCTGCATAAGATTTTTAACGACTTTGGGTTGTCTTAAGTCTAAGTCTATGTCTAATGAGTTGCACTTTATCCATAGTATAAAGGACTGGATTTTTCCCTATAAGAGCTGCTTCACCTACTTCAAACCTTCAAGAAGGAGATCTACATCTACGCCCATATAAAGCCTCATAAGGGGCTATCCGAATGCTGGAATGGTAGCTATTATTGTAGGGGAGCTCAATAAGAGGAAGGTGGTCATCCCAACTACCTTTAAAATCAATCATACAAGATCTCAACATATCCTCTAAGGTCTGAATGGTACACTCTGCCTTCCCATCCCTTTGTGGATGAAAATGTTGTACTATGGTTAACTTGAGTACCAAGACCCTTCTAAAATGACTTCCAGAAATCAGGAGGTAAACTAAGGACCTCTATCTGAGATAATAGACAAAATAACCCCATGAAACCTCACAATTTCATTAATGTAAAGGTTAACATAGTCCTCTGCCAAATCGTTAGTCTTGACCGCCAAAAATTGAGAAGACTTACTAATCTTATCAACTATCACCCAAGTGGAGTCATCCTGTCTGCGAGTACGTGGTAACCTTATGATGAAATTCATATTGATCACTTCTTACTTCTAAGAAGGAATTTCGATCTCTTGAGTCATACCTCTTGGTTTTTGATGTTCTACCTTGACTTGATAGTAATTGGGGCACTTGCTCAAAAAGTCTGCTACATCCCTCTTCATGCCATTCCACCAATAGACTTCCCATAGATCGCGGTACATTTTAGTGGCACCTGGATGAATAGAATACCTAGAGTTATGTGCTTTTGTAAGAACATACTGCCTTAACTCACCCACATCAGGAATACACAATATACCCTGGTAACGAAGTACACCAGGTCCCCCTTGGGAAAATACCTCCACTCTCTCATTGTTGATTGCATTCTTAAGTTCAAGCAAAATTGGATCACTCTCTTGATTTTCCTTATACTCCACAACCAAAGAAGATTAAGACCCATTCTGAACTGCTACACCATTGTCTGATATGCACATAAGGCGAACCCTAAGCGAGCAAGCCTGTGAACATCCTTCACTAGATCATTTCTTTCTTCCTCAACATGGAATACACTACCCATAGTAATCTACTGAGAGCATCAGCTACTACATTCTCCTTACCATGATGATAATGCACACTCATATCATATTCCTTAAGGAACTCAATCCATCTCCTCTGGCGAATATTTAATGTTTTCTGGGTGAACACATACTGAAGGCTCTTATGATCGGTGAACACATCTTCATGAACACCATACAAGTAGTTTCTTCTTATCTTAAGTTCAAACACCACTTCTGCAAGCTCGAGGTCATAGTTTTGATAGTTCTTCTCATGCACCTTAAGTTGTCTAGAGACATATGATATAACCTTATCTAGTTGATTCAACAAACAACCAAGGCAAACTCTAGATACATCACAATAGATCACATAACCATCTGAACCCTTTGGTAGAGTCAAGACAGAAGATGTACTCAATCTAGTTTTCAATTCTACAAAGCTTTTCTCACAATCATCTAACCATTGGAACTTGACTATCTTCTAAGTCAACCTAGTCAATGGTGAGGCTATGGAGGAGAATTCTTCCACAAACATTCTATATTAACCTGCTAGACCTAAGACACTTCTAATCTTTGCAGGAATGGTAGGTCTGGGCCATTGTTTCACTGCTTCTGTCTTCTGTGAATCCACTCGGATCCCTTTGTTAGATATAATGTGACCATGGAAAGCAACAAATTTCAACAAGAACACATATTTGCAAAACTTAGCGAATAACTGCAATCCTTGAGAGTTTGTAGAACAACTCTCAAAGTACTTGCATGTTCTTCCTCACTCCTAGAGTAAATGAGGATATCATCAATAAAAACGATAAAGAACAAGTCCAAGTACTGTTTGAACACTCTGTTCATCAAATCCATGAATGTTGCAGAAGCATTAGTTAGTCCAAACAATATAACTACAAATTCATAATGACCATACCGAGTTTTGAAGACTATTTTCAGAATGTCACTATCTCTTACTCTAAGAGGATCATAACACAATCTGAGGTATATCATTGAGAAATGTCTAGCACCCTAAAGTTGGTCAAACAAGTCATCAATCCTCGGGATGGGATACTTGTTCTTTATTGTGACCTTGTTCAACTTTCTATTGTCAATGCACATTCTGAGAGAACCTTTTGTCTTCCTTACGAACAACCCTAGTGCACCCCATGGTGAAATACTCGGTTTGATGCTCTTTCAATTCCTTATGGAGCCATTATGTAAATGTTAATAGAAATAGGTTGGGTATCTGGGAGGAGATCAATTGAAAAGTCGATTTCCCATTAGGGAGGGACTTCAGTAAGTTCTTCTGAAAATACTTCTAGAAATTTAGAAGCCACTGGAACGGACTCAAGAGTTGGAGTTTCAAGTCTAGAATCTGTAACCCGAACTAGATGATAGAGATAAACCTTAGATGTCATCTTTCTCGCTTTAAGGTAAGAAATAAATCGACCTATAGGTGCTAAGCTACCACCCTTCCATTCTAAGATTGGTTCATTTGGAAATTGAAAATGAACAATTCTGGTTCTACAATTGACTTAGTCATAACATGAATGTCATCAATCCATGCCTAAAATGACATCTAAGTCTACCATTTCTAACTCTACAAGATTTGTTAAGGTGACTTCCTGAGATCCTGTGACAGTAAAATTTATGTATAACGGTATAGCTCTAATTGGGTCACAAACTGAAGTAGAGACTGAGAAAGGTTCTGGGATAGTTTCTATACTAACGCTGAATTGGACTACTATATAGAGTTAAAAAAGAAAAAGTTATCTATGTTGTTTTTCCACTTAGTGAATTCAACCATATGTGAATCACATCCCTAAGCTGGTAGGATGTCTATTTCACCTATTACTACCAGTTACTTGCATCACACCAAATATTTTCTTGACCTTATCAATGGGCTTCATGGGTCCATACAAAGTTTTGACCCTAAAAACATAGGAGGATTCATCCTAAAAAAATCACAAACTCTGGCTACCACTAATCGATAATTTTTATTAGTAAAAAATCAAACTTGCTTATTGTTTTCGTTGGTCATACTCTTAGCCAAAAGCTGAATTGGCATTCTAAAACTCTACATTCGAACTTCCTTATCTGGTACTAGAGGGACTACATTAGCATTGCGTGCATTATCATTCCATGCCTAAGATCTTTGAGAAGGCATGATGTTAAGCTTCTAAATTGAGTTAGACTGAAATATGATCATACCTTATGAAAGATAAGAGAAACAAGTGATGTTTTCCTAAAACACTTTGTAGCCTCCCTCTCATTAGATACGGTGCACTTAACATCCATGAAAAGGACTCTACTTCGTGCGACTTTTCAGACGTCCTATGACTTTTGAACCTAGTGCTCTGGTAAAATGTTTTGTCATGCCATGAGCTATCCTCGAGATGCCGACACGGAACCTAGGACCACATGTGATCCAAGGTAACCCTACTGGTTTGAGCATGAGCATACTAATGATAATCAATTGATTAGGAAGCTAAATCATTATTTATAATGAAAATATGGTGAATACCCTATATGCTTAAACTGATATAACATGAAAATTGATGAGTTTAATACAATGAAGTTACTAACTAAACACTAAGATGAAACTATCTATGTTTGAAATAAGCCTCTAAACAGGACTAGAAATACTGGGACAATCCCCAGCTAAATCTAGCAAAAACAGAAACAAAAATACTAAATACTGAAAACAAACTCATGACTATCGTCCTCGGAGAATGAGGACTCACCACTGTATCTACTTAACTGAAGATCGGAAATTGATCTATGCATGATCTTGATACTGAGAACCTAAACCTACATCATGAGAAGATGTATCGAACGTAAGCGTCAATACTTGAAAGGTACTGAACATATAGGATAGAATAAAGATGAAAGAAAACATAACTAAACAAGCACAAATACAAGTATAATAATGTGAACATGATATAAAGAATTCTTAGCTAACTTAATGCCATGACAAAATTACTAAACGCTGAAACTGGATACTGAGCATACTGTTAAATTGTCAATGCAAGAGTGTTTGACTGAAAGTGGGAGGTACTAATAACCGATAATAGAACCACATGAGCTATATGTGGAGTCCGATGTATACTCCCCATCGAGAGGACCCAATATACAATGACAAGGTACGAAGTCATGCTGGCGTGATCACTAAACTGATTGCCTACAAAGGGGACAACCTACTTTGCTAATAGTTCTGGGAATAATTTGGATTGCTGAACTCTAGTCCAACTCTGTATTATGCTACTCACATGGATTTATATATTTAACTTATTATGTTTGAATTATCTATAAATACTGAATAACTAAAAATTGAACATCACACTGAGAATGCAACAATTAATCTGGTAATTATGCACTTAATAACTGAGGCATGTATATCTCAAGGAACTGAAATATCTGACCATGTGTAATTCAAGAGCTAAAGAAATACATAGCTAGGGTTCTGAAATTCATGCAATAAACTGAACAATAATATGATAATGTGATTTGGAACATATAACTAATAAGTTCATGAAGTTATAGAAAAATTAGTTCAAAGAATGATATGGGAATAAAGAATCTGACTTAAAACTAGGGACCTAATGGGTGAAATGGACCCAGAAGTGAAATCCCACATACCTGGTGATGTAATCCACGGAAAAATATTCAAATTTTGAGTCTTGAACGAAGGGACTCTTGCTGCATTATTAAACTAGGATCTTGAGCTTTTTCTCCTTCCTTGCTTCTAACTTTTGATTAATGAGTTTGAATTAGTAATGTTTTAGTTATTGTTCTAGTTTTAAACTAACTAAAAATTTGAGGATTTAGTGTCAAAACGACGTAACCTTGCTTTTAAACAGAGAGGGAAAGGACCAAAATACCCATGGGCAAGTTTTTGTTGGATCAAACGATGGCCAGGACATACGGTCCATCATTTGATCGACGTCTTGTCATTGAGTTCATAGGTTGGGAATGTTCGGTAGGCCATTGCTAAAATTGGCATAACATTTAACTCGAAGGTCTGATTTTCTCAAGGTTGGTGGTTATGGAAAGCTAATTAAATTATTTATATGTGCGTGGTTCATGAAACACCTAATTCATTTTGTAATAACAGTTCTGACCATTTGAAGTTTACCCAACTGTATTTCCTCCTTAACTGTCTGCTATTTTCCACCTAAGGTTGACCTACACACCGTGCTAGTCATCTGTGGCTCTTTTTAGAGAGTGGGTGAAGGGGGTCTCAATCGACGGTCATAGACTACGGACTGTAGGTCCTTCTATTGTTCAAGACTTAACCAATTTTTCTTGAATGAGATTTTTAAAGTCTCTGATCAAATCGACGGTTATGCAGGACGGATCGTGTGTCAGGCTACGTTCCGTCAATGGTCACATTTGCTGCACTTGTAAATTTTTCTGAAAAGTTGGTTTTTTGTCTGTTTTTGATACGGGATGCCACAAATTCTGATGCTTGAGTAGTACTCTTGATGATTGAGTTAATAAGCTGTGTTATATGAGATTAGGAGCGGAAAGCCTTAAGGATGTCAAACCTTTTTATGAGAGGAGTAAGTAGGTTTTTTCATGACTTTCCTTGACCATGCTTTTTAAGGGCATGATCTGATTAGGCTTACACCAGTTGTTGATAATGTGCCTAAAATGTCAGGTTTTGAGTGCCCCTAATGGTTCTATGTTGCCCTTGAACTATCTATGTTGAGGATCATTTATAGGTAATGCTGATGAAGGGTGTGCATAATCATAGATCTCAAGAGGGATTATGTTCTTAGTTATTAAGGTTGGTGAGATAAGGTTCTCTTAAAGTTGAGATAATTTGCCCTTAAATGGGTTTACCCTAAGTGTGGGATGGTGATGTGAGTAATAAGGTTTTTGATATCCCTATATTTTCCTATCTATCTTATTGAATCTTGAAACCAAAGAGTTCCTAGTAGCTTGTTCGTGATGGGAGTCTTGCATATGAGTACAAGTTGCATGTTCTCTATATATATAAATTTCTTAAGTGACACTTGTTTTGCATGTTTTGAAGAATTCATAATGCATGAAAATGGATTTTTGATCTAATTAATATTTCTCATGTTGATTGTGCTTCTTGATATGTTAATTGTGCATTTGACTTCATGAGATAATGTAAGGAGCATGTTTGATGTAACTTTTATTGTGTGGTGTTTTGGCACCACAATTATATTTGATTCTCCTTTAAAAGAGAAATGATTTGTCCCTTTAAAAATGTGTGTCTTTTGTGATATGGGAAGTGTTAATGTAGGCTCACTTTTGAGAAGTTATGATATGTCTAGCCAATATATTTGTGTGCCTATGAATTGAAACACTGTCCTAAATTATGCATGTTTGTGAAAACTAGTGTCATGCTAGAAATTAGAACTATGTGAAATGACTTCCTATTGTTGTGATATATCTGGTGTGATTTGCCATTTTGACTTCATAAGGAAGGGAATATGAGAATGCTTTGGTTGAAAGTGGAAAATCTCTCTTTAAAATTAATTGACCTTTGGGCATTACTTGTCTATAAACTTTATGATGACATGTTGGTATGTTGAGAAGAAATACATTTCTCCTTAAAAATAAATGAACATGGTAATGTTATGTGTGTCCGTTATGGTATTTTGTTCAAGTTATAAGGATCCTTGTTGATATACATTACTTATGATCAATGTGCATTTAGTATGAGTTACTTATTTCCCTCTTGAGTGATGATGTTGAACATGCCTATGTGTGATTTAAATGATATTGCATGTTGAGCTCTTAATGAATAAAATATAAAGACCATGTAGTGATTAGGAGAAGGATGTTCTTCCTATGAACATGAGAAGTGCCTATGTGTTTGATGCATTAAGAAGTGAGTGAATGAAGGTTTTTACTTGCTTGTGTTGAATTGAGTGCAAAATCAGATGAAGTTAATGTTCCTTGTAAGTTTTGTGAATTGGCTATTATTTGATGATGCGTTGAATGTTGTGAGTTTCTATATGGATCATTGAGTCCTTGAAAGTGTTTGATGTGTTCCAAGTGTCACTCGAGGACAATTGTACCCAAGTGGGGGATATCGTAAGAACCCTCATCCTAATAAACATGTTTAGGGTCAAAACGTTTGGGTACGAATCCCCGCGGACCACCCTAAAGGACCCCAAGGAGGATCCAAACGTTGGAAAAGGAATCTGACAAAGGCAGCGTGCAGCACAATGATCTTGAAGTTCTCACGCGTACCGCGCCTAGCACTCAGCCTTACTGTGTAGTACGCGCCTGACACAAGGCTCCGCCTCAAAAAATTCAGTGAGACAAAATTAGGATCTTTCTCCAAGATGCGCAGACATTTCCTAGATTCGGTTGCGTCATTTTAAAGACAAGTTTGTCATGTCTAAAAGTCCCAGTAAGGATGGAGTAATTTGTTAAATTTGGGAGTAGGTTATAAACTGTTTTATGACCTATTTAACCCCTTTCCTATGTCAAAAACCTAATAACCAATGAGAAAGTCTCTTCACTTCCAAATTCTCTCAAACCTCCATTGGAGGGAAAATTCAAGCTCAATCTTGAAGATGAATTTTGGAGTGCTTTCTTATCCAATTGTATGGGCTTTTCTTCTATTAAGATATGGCAATCCCTGATCCATAGTTAAACTTTCATCTGTGGAGTTCTTCAAAGGTTTTCAAATGAGATTCTATGAACAAATTTCCTATATTTCAATCTAGACATGAGTTAATTATCAAATTCATTTCAAAAGCATTTTAATGATAAATAGTTGATTAATTAACGATTTTAAGATGAATTGGCCTATAATGTGGGCTTATGGTCTTGAATCTATGATAAGTGAATTAAGATTAGATTGTATTCAATTAACTATTACTATGCTTATTCATGTGAATCAAATATTAATTGTGGAGGAATGATCAAGGTGATCATAGCTTGGGGAATTTGGTGAGTTGATCCAATTTTTTTTGCTTAGTATTGAATTATCCTTGAATGGTATTGTGTTGTATGGTCAACTAATGATGGCGTTGTTTATTTCATTGTCATTACCTATGTGTTGTGATTAAGTCCTTGAATGAAAAATGTGTAAAGTTATTCAAAGTGGAGATTATCATGATTGTGAAGATTTTGTGTAGTGTCTAATGCTTAGTGTCATGCTCTTGGAATATTTGTGATGTTTCCTACATATGAATTATTATGTTGCGGTTAGGAGGATCTATACGTTTATCATTGACAAAGTACTCGTGTGTAGAATTACATCATACCTATTCATCCCTATATGAATGTGTGATCTTAACCAATTTAGCAGTATTAGATTTAATGAAGAAGGTGTCTTTTATCCTATGCTATACCGTGGTGTGTGGTCTAGGTTTTAAGGGACATGAATGTGTATTGGGACCCTTAGAGGGTTGATGCCCTCAACAATATGTTAATTACCATTATGATATCTTGTTGACCAATGTACACACACTCACACCCCATGCATGTCTGTGAGTAGGATAGATTCATAGTGACTAATGAAAGGATAGTTCTCATATTCGTTATTGTCTACTACTATACATGTAAAGTATATGTTCATGAAAGTACGAAAAAGGTATCTAAACAAGGGTGAATTGATAGATGGACTAGTATTGGTAAGGGTATGGGATTTTGCCTATACCTTGCACTTGTGTACCTTTATAGGATAGTTCCTAGGGTAATTTCTCTGCGTACATGAATACTAATTCATGAGTTAAGCATGATACAATAATCTCATAGAGTAGGGTCTTTTGAAAGTTTTTCTTAATTGTAGTCTAAACTAGACAATGATTGAATATGCTATGTCCATGTTAAAGGATTTCCCACATGAGTTTAGTTGATGAAAAGACATTCTCATCAATAACGTATGATCTATGCATATGAGGTGTTCATCTCCTAAAGACTATTTTTATGAAAGTAAAGTTAATAAAGGCTTTTTCAAAAAAGGGAACTTAGCATAGCACCAAGTGAACTTGATAAATGAGAGGTACCGCATCCCAATGAGGGAAGACATGTTCACCAAATGTCCTCTTGAGGTAAAAATTACAATGCCTAAGGGAATAAAGAGGGTTTCAATATACATATCCTAGTCCTTAATTATATCGCCCCAATAGGACCTACCAAGTGTATCCACCTAGAAAATAGCATAATGTTAGAGTTCTACATTGGAAAGTAAAGAACCTCCTTTTGGTGTGGGGTTCCATGACACCAGATTCCATGTTTAACTTACTTAATCTAAGTGTATGTTAAGGCTAGGGTTTTTA
Organism: Solanum lycopersicum; assembly: GCF_036512215.1. NCBI lineage: Eukaryota > Viridiplantae > Streptophyta > Magnoliopsida > Solanales > Solanaceae > Solanum > Solanum lycopersicum. Next base: position 29,649,419 of record NC_090808.1, read on the forward strand.
TGATGTAAAATGCACAATGGAAGTATTGTAATGAACCCTAACTAGGATAATGAAATAGAAGTTGCTTACTATAGGTGAGGGTATGAGACTTTACCTATGCAATGCACAAGTAGCTCTTTAAGAGAGTTCTATATGTTTATGCATATGCATATGTCTCGCATGTGTGACACTATGGAAATGACCTACTTGTTATGATATTATGCATAGTATGAGTCCTATTGAGTCTATATGATGAGGCCTTACTTTATATAAATAATGTTGGCTTTAATCACCATATGATGAAGGTCTTGATATATATGTAGTTGACTAAAGTTGTCATGTTGTTGTATGAAGTAAATCATGATGCTTGTGATCTCTTTGTGAGTTTACTTAGTATTTATGAGGTTATCAGGATTCATATGAACGTTGCACTAGTAAGCTTAGATTGGGATATGAGTAAGGTCTCATGATGTTTTAATGAAATGATTTACGATACACTATTGTTGACTATTGCCTTATTACGATGTTGTTGGTAGTGTTGACTTGCATTGTGTCTTTGAATAAGTTCTATTTGTGGTCCATAAAGTATGTTGGGACAAATGTGAAGTATGTGACTTATGATATACTATGCTTCTATTAATGTATATGTCGACTTAATGAAGGTTCTAGAATGTGTATCTTGGTGACCTTAAGGTGATGCTTGTGTGTGGATGGTGGAGTGGGACATCATTCATACTTTGCACCAAGTGTTACTAGAAGGTTACTTGGGGTAAAAGGACTTAAGGTAAATTAAGGGTTATTTTATGAAATCTAAATGAGCCTTGTGTAAATTATGTTACTTTATGTGACGTTGTGACCATTGTAAATGTCTATATGAAGTATATGAATTATGCGATGCTTATTGTGTCAATGATGATGAGGTTTTCATTTCAAGGCATAATGCATTGTTTCTAACTAAATGTCCTCTTTAAATGCATATTTTTGCATGATTGTCATACTTAGTGCATTCTTGTACTAATACCATTCTTATTCATCTTTTTTACACAAAGTGTAGGTGGTGATCGCTAGAGGATGTCTTCTAAGTGAAGTGCTTGGATAGATTTCCCAAGTTCAAAGAAAGGGATCCTTATAATTCAAGGATTTCCTTTGTCAAATCCATATTCAAGTTTATGTAATAATTAGATTATTATTTTATGTCGTTAACGGTTGTGTACCTATTCTACTCTATTGATGTTGAGTCTAAGATGGCAATAGAGTCTTAGAGTCTATCAATGTATTATATATATATAAATAAATATATATATATATATATATATATATATATATATATATATATATATATATATATGAAGTGATGTTCTAGGATATGATATGCTATGAAATGTTTTAAATTTTCCGCTAAATTTTTTATGACTATGCGATAAAGGATGACTATGGTCTTGTATAGGACCTCCGACATGTCAACTACGCCATGTTACTTCTAGGAGTTACTCCCTAGTCGTGATAATCATGCATCTATCCCGCTAAATGCAACATACATAAGACGTTACAACAAAATAATCGCATGCATTTATCGAACATAAAAAAATAATATCTATATTTACGAACAATGAACAACTTCACATTTTATATTACATCATTGGTCCTCTCATGGAACAAAAGTCAAACTGGTAGCATACCGGAACTTGATACATGATCTAATAATTATGCCTTAAAATAAAAGATGACCCTATATTCGTGCCAAAATGTGGCAACAATTCATGTTAGTTATGCCTAAACATGGCAACCGATTCATGTTAGTCATGTCGAATGGGGAAACCGATCAATTAAACATACCACAATCATAATAACAATTACAAGTATATCCTCAATATCATACATTATAGTCATCATTTCATGGCAATCATTATTTATCTCATTTAAAACAACCGTGATTAGTAAGACAACATTCATATGCATAAATGTATCCTAATGAAGCAATAACAAAGATATATCACACAATAATAGATTCACAATCATAACCTACATCGAAACAAGCTTGAAATCTGAAGAAACTCGATCCCCACCTTGACACATTCGTTCTGCATGTTTTTGGTATACAAACAATCACAATAACACGGGAATGTACAATCAACTACTAATTACCCAAATCCTTAGCAATTATATAATCCATAGATCATACTCATAATCTCAAGTATCCAAACTAGGGTTGTTTACACCATAGAAGCTATATAAATACCCTGCCCCAATATGAATATTGCAATCTATTATGTTCTTTAAATCAAAAAAAGGATTCAAGGAATGGTGAAAAGTGTTAAGAGTCTCATGTGGTTTGTTCCTTAGCTCCTAAAATCAAAAAGTTTATATTAAGGTAGTAAAGAGGTTTTTTACGACTCAAAGTCGCATCCAACCCACCACAACAACCCTCACCTTACTGCAGCGACTTTGCCAAAGCGGCAAAATGCCTGCAAAGGTGACCTGCATTAACCAATGAGCTATTTAAATAATTCCAAGACCCCCATTTCACAATAAACCTCTAATCAATGTTGATCAGAAAATACCTTTCACGCTAAGATCAGTTCTGGGTTTCTGTTAAAGTCATACAGAATCCTTAACGAGATAGTTAGCATTTTTTTTAATTCTTATATGGTCTATATTACATGGATTCATATCACACTTCATGGACAATTATCCCACAACATGTGGTTTAGTAACTGCCCATTATCCCAGTAGTGGGAAGGTAAGTAACTACCCATTATTCCATGTTGTAAAACATCCCATAACCTCTTAACATTTCTTGATTGAAGGAAGATTTTAAATATGTCATTTGGTTCAGAGGTCACTAAGAACATTATCTCTAAAAACTCCATACCGTCAAAGGGTGATATTTTGAGTGCTTAGAAGATCATTGAAGAAAAGAAGAATGGTCGAATTGGAAAGAAAACATAGAGGACTCTTACTATATCTCTAACAATGGCTGGAGGTATGTCTATCACAAAATATATCCGTTGCGAAATTGCGCTGTAAATCTTACATTTGGCATCACAACAATTGGATTCTTCTACTTTGTTAGTTTTTGGAATTCTCTAATTTGGCTCAAATTGGTTCTTAAAAATTCAGATATTTTTTTGTAATTATTGAAACATTTTCTAATAATAAAGAGCAAAGAAATTGTTGTTTTGTTGAATTATATTCAACAATAAATCTTGTATATGATTTTGATTTAATATTAAGTGATTCGAACAATTTTATTTTATTGAGATTTAGCCTGACCAATCTTCATTAAATGATATTGTATGTTATATTCAGGATCACTTAAACAAATAAATAACTAAGTAATCTAGAATTTATTTGATTAAAATTTAGCCAGAACATATTTTAGTTGAATAAAAATTTAAAGTTAATGATCACCGAAAAAATTAGACATTAGAATGTAATTAATTATGCATGATATCATCACTTAATTTCATAATTATTAAGATTCATAATTATTAAGATGAAATATTAAATAATTTTCATAATTACCCACATGAATTATGAATGAGAGTTTACTAGTTTTATCATAAAGATAAAATATCATGCTATTAAATCAATAATTTTATTATAAATATAAATCTTATTGAATTAAAAATTTATCCCCAGTAAGTAGATTCAACTTTATATTACTTGCGCCAAATTTATTTTATGTTTGTATTTTTTTGCAGTTATACAACATGAAAATTTCAATACTATTTGTGATATTCTCGAATAAAATGGTGAGAACTATAACATTTGGAAGGACAGAAATCTCCTTAACTTAGGGTGTGTGGAGTTTCATAATGCTATATTGAAAGATGAGTCACCTATTAATGAAATTAACACTCAAGATCATATTTTTTTCAAGAACAACGGGAACGCTGTAACCGTTTGAGTGTGATATTCACTAAGACCAAATATCTACTGGTATTCGTACTTCTATCGAACAACATAACAAATGTCAAAGAATTATTGAAGGCTATTGATAAAGAGTTTGAGACTTCAGATAAGGCACTTTCCAGTACTTTAATTATGAAACTCTAATCAATGACGCTACCTAGTTTGAGAAATGTGCATGACAAAATTATTAAAATGCAAGACTTAGTTTCTCCACTAAAGATTCTTTAGGTCGAAATGTCCGAAACTTTCCTTGGCACTATATATTGAATGCTCTACTTGTACAGTATGGTCCCTTTTAGATCCCTTAGAACTGACATAAAGATAAATGGTCTATTCAAGAACTCATGGCCATGTGTATTCAAGAGGAAGGTTGAACACTAATTGAAACGGGAGAAGGTGCATTCATGATTAGTCAAGGAAAAAGGACCAATCAAGAAAAAAGGAGGTCTAAAGTAATGACACCACTTGAAACAAACATAAAAAGGAATCAAAGTGTCAGTTCTCTAGAAAGAAGGTGAACATAAGGCAGGATTGTGTCAACTTTCAAAAATACAAAGGTACTTCTATCTCTTTTGTTTATTATGAAGATAATATGATTGATTTTAATTATAACACGTGGTGGATTTATTCTGCTTCTACAATCCATACTACGAATTCGTTGTAGGATTTAAGAAACCTGCGGAAACTAGTGGGAGCTGAGTGAGTCATCTATTCTCGAAACAAGATGCAGTTGCATGTGGAAGCTATTGAGACACACTATTAAGTTCTTATTACTTGTTTTATTTTAGAGTTATAATTTTTTTTATGTTCCTAATATTTGTGGGAAGTTAATTTCAGTATCAACACTTGTACCTTTGGGATATTCTTTCTTTTTACAAGATGATTCCAAACTGTTTCACAAATCCATACTTGTTGGATATGGTACGTTTTCTAATGGTGCTTTCTCTCTTAATTTACAAAATGACTCCACTCATATTGTTATGGATGTACAAGGTGGCACCAAACAATGTGTTATAATAGAAGACTCCTCTACCTTATGAAATCGAAGATTTGGACATATATCCATTTATAGAATTAAGAGATTATTAAATAATTGAGTATTTAGTAATTTAAATTTTACTAATGTTGATACATGCACAGACTGCATTAGGGGCAAGCTGACCAGCATTTCAAAAAAGGATCTAAGAGGAGTTCAACCAAATTATAAATCCTACATTTAGATATATTTTGTACACACATGGACACATAAGGTCACTAATACTTTATCACTTTTATAGATGATTACTCAAGATATATATATATATGTCTACATGATTCATAATAAGGATGGAGCATTACAAGCCTTTAAAGTTTTCAAGGCTCAAGTAGATAAACAAAGGGAAAACAAATAAGATTATGAAAATTGATATAGGTGATGAGTATTGCGGTAGATATACAGAAGATGGACAAGTACAAGGTCCATTTGGAAATTTTTTTCAACAAAATGTGAGTGTTGCCCAATATACTATGCCTGGTTCTCCAAAAGAGAGTAGTGTAGAAAAAAAATGAGAAACTGAACATTATTGGACATCGTGTGTGGTATAAAAACTAGCTCTAAGCAACCTATGTCCTTGTAGATTGAATCTATTAGGACAATAACCTATATATTTAACCGAGTTCAAACAAAGGTTGTTCCAAAGACACCTTTTGAGTCATTCAAAGGTTAGAAACCTAGTTTAACACATATTTAGAAACCTAGTTTAACACATATTCGTGTATGTGGATGCGTGTCTGATGATAGAATTTCCAACATACAAGATCAGGAATTTGATCCTAGGACCATTAGTGGATATTTCATAGGATATGTCCAAAGATCTAATTAATACAGATTTTATTGTCCATCTAACAGTACTAGGATTGTGGAATCAAGAAATGCAGGTTTTCTTGAAAATGACTTAATTAATGGAATTGATCAATATCAAAAAACAATTTCAATAAGAGATCAACCTTCCACTTCAAGTGAAAAATTTATTGTTATGCATAATATGCCTCAAGTTCAAATGGGTTTTGAGCAACCAATCAATACAATTCAACAAAATGCAGAAAACATGCATATAGATCAAGTTGTTCAAGTAATTTCTAAAATTAATGAACAACCAGTTGAACCACATGATCCACAGGAAATTTTCATGCAGCATTGAGAAGATCTACTATAGAAAGAAAATCAACAATTCCTAGTGACTTTTTTGAAAGAATCTACATTGGAGTTGAAAATGACCTGAGTTTTTCACCATCCATGAATTAAAAAGAGGGTTAATTGTGGTAAAATGCCATAAAAGAAGAGATGTATTCTATGAAAAGTAACGTGGTCTTCAATCTTGACGATTTGCCTGATGATGTTAAAACCATTGATGTAAATGGATCTTTCAGATAAAAAAGGATTCATCTGGCAACATAGAAAGATATAAAGAAAGACTCGGTGCCAAAGTATTCACTCATAAGGATATGATTTATTATATGGAGAAATTTTCTCCTGTGTGTCAAAAGGTTTCCTGCGCATAATATTTGAATTAGTAGCACACTTTGACTTAGAATTGCAGCACATGGATGTGAAAATTACATTTCTCAATGGTTATCTAGAGGAAGAGGTTTATATGAAACAACTTGAAGGATTTTCCTATAGTAATGGTGAGCACTTGATAAGCAAGTTAATGAAATCCATATATGGATTAAATAAGTTACCGTCAATAGTATTTGAAATTTCATAATGTTATCTATTCACTAGACTTTATTGAGAATATTATTGATCAATGTATATACCATAAGATTAGTGGGAGTAAAATATATTTCTTAGTTCTATATATGGATGATATCTTATTTGCATCAAATGATAAGGGAATAATACATGACGTGAAACAATTTCTCTCTAAAATTTTTGATATGAAAGACATGGGTGATGCATCTTATGTTATTGGTATTAAGATTCATCTAGAGAGACATCAAGGTACCTTAGGTTTATCTCGAGAATCCTATATCAATAAAAATTTAGAGAGGTTTTAAATTAAAGATAGTTCACCAAGTCTAGATCCTATTTGAAGGGTGACAAGTTCCACTTTAATCCGTGCGCGAAGAACGATCTTGAGAGGGAACAACTGGATATTCCTTACACTTCCATTGTCGGAAGCTTGATATATGCTTAGCTTAGTACAAGACCTGACATATAATTTGTTTTTGGAATATTAGGAAGATATTAGAGTAATAACGGTCTTTACTACTGGGGAGCTCCAAGGAAAGTCTTAAGATATCTTCAAGGAACAACTGATTAGATGCTTATGTACAAACGATCACATGACTTGGAAGTCATTGGCTGCTCTTATTCAGACTTTGTTGGCTGTGTTAATTAACAAAAATCAACTTCTGGATACCTATTTATGTTAGCCGGTGGAGCTAGCTTTTCTAATAGTGCCAAACAGACTCCTGTTATTACTTCCACTATGGAGGGTGAGTTCGTTTCTTGTTTTGAGGCTACTTCACATGTTGTATGATAAAAGATTTTTTTTCTGGACTTACAATTGTCGAATCTATGCATAAGCCATTAAGGGGATATTGTGACAATTCAATTATTGTCATTATTGCAAAGAATAATAAATGAAGTAATCAAAGCAGACATATCGACATCAAATATCTGGGAATAAGAGAAAGTGTTAAAGACAAGAAAATAATCATTGAAGACGTTAGCACTAAAGTAATGTTACCAGATCTTTTAACTAAAGACACGCCACAAAATAAATTTAAGGATCACGTAGTCACAATAGGATTTAGTCCCACTATGCAATTTTTCATTATAACAAATAATTTTTATGAAACTCTATTTTGTATGATATTTCTAGTTAACTGTGTGAACATTTCATTATATATTCACAAATGTCACTAAAGTATGGACCTTGCATAAATATTGAGGTTATTCATTAATTATATGGGCTAAAGTTTAGATATATAGTGCATTGTGATACATGAAATATACTACTCACTCGAGGAGAAACTATAGCCATGATTCGTGTATTATATTTCATCAATAGGATTAGAATATTTGGACCAAGTGGTAGAATGTTAGCATTTTTGTTAATGTTTATATGGTTTTGTATAACATGGATACATTATCCAACTTTATGAACCATTATCTCACTACACGGAGGTTAATAAATACCCCTTATCCCACTAATGGGATGGTAGGTAACTATCCATTAACCCACTACTAGGAAGATAGGTAACTACCCATTATCCCATCTTGTAAAACTTTTCATAACCTCTTACGCTTTCTTAATGGAAGTAGGATTATAAAAATGTCATTTGGTTCAAAGGTCCCTAAGCTTTTTACTTCTAAAAACTCCATACCATCTAAGATTGAGGTTTTTGACTTCTTAGAAGATCTTTGAAAAAAAAAGAAGAATTGTCGGATTAGTAAACTAACATGGACGACTTCGACTATGAGCCTGTTTGGCTCAGCTTAAAAGCTGGTCAAACTGACTTAAAAGCTGGTTTTTGACTTATTTAGCTGTTTGGCAATACTCAAAACAGCTTATTTTAAGTTAAAAAAAAACTTATTTTAAGCCAAAAGTTAAAAGCTGGGGTAGGGGTGCTTTTTTATTTTTAGCTTATAAGCTGTTTTAAGTTGACCACATTTTTATCTTTTTGTGCTTAATATTTTTATACAATCTCCAAATTACCCATATAACCCTAACATTTCTTTCTTCCATTTATCCCTTTTCACGTTTGATATAACAACTTCAGCATTTTTATCCAAACACATAACTGCTTATTTTTAAAATAAGTTTCAGCACTTTTAAAAGTACTTTTTTAAAGCTGCTTTTATTAAGCCCATCCAAACGGGCCCTATGTCGGTAATAATAGCTGGAGGTATGTTGATCACACAATATTTCTATTAAGCCATTGCTCTCTAATGTCTTAGATAGTTATCTATCCACTCATTTAATCAAATTAATAAATAATTCACCCAATTGTTATATAATTTCCCTACACGTTGATGATTCCAATTTCTCCCTAATCTTTACTAGGTTTAGAAAATCCAAATGCTACAAAAACGTTTTTTTACCCCAAATGATTTCCCTATTAGGTTTTCTATATAGACGGAACCCAGTAATTACAAATTCCAAAACTACCCTTTTTGCTTTTTCTTATCAAATAAAATAATATAAAATTCAAAATTGACTCTCCTAGATCCTGACTTCTACACATCAAATAAAATTCTTGAGAAAATATCACTAAAACGAAAAAAAAATTACCCTCTGGACTTCTACGCATTATACTAAATTAAATTGAATATCAAAATTTCTCTCCAGGCTTCTACTCATCAAATTGAATGCTTAATAAAATACCACATTTAAAATTAAATTTACCCTCTAAACTCCGAATCATCAAAGTAAGTTAAATAAAATTTTTATTTTACTCTCGTATCTCCTACACATTAAATTAAATATTTAAGAAAATACCATCAAAAAAATTGAAATTTGTCCCTTTAATTTCTACTAATCAAATAAAATATTGTAAAGAATAAGAGAAACTTCTAATTCCTTCTTGAACATATAATGTATTAACATAATCTTGATTAAATTTCTATATATACAACTTTCTTAACGATCCCTTTTCAGACAATCCTCTTTCATTTGTATTCTTAAACAATTCAAGTTATCAATTTCTGTACATTTTTTAATCAATGCGCTGTTTTTTGTAAAGAAATAAAAGTGAAATTCTTGTTTGTTTCCATCAATGAAAGAGTGATCTTTTATGTTTTTTTTGTTTGGGGGATTCTTTTATCAGATGGTTTTGGGTCTGATTTTTGTATCAGGTTTTGATCTTTATTGAGAATAATACCTTATCTTTCATTCTAGACTAGTCATTGACTGCCAAAAAAAAAGAATATATCATAATTATTTAAGAGATGCGGAGAAATAAAAGAAAAAAGACATCAGCAAAATCTAGGGAAATATTTGACGCAAGTGCTTATCTGCCTGGGCAGAATTTTCAGTGCCTCAATAAGGAAAATCTGCGGCGTAGAAAAAGCTTCATTTAACTAAGTGATTAAAAAGAAGATGTTCCTAAGTGATTTAAGGGGTTTGATATTCCTCTCCTACTAAGAAGTGTAAGGTGCAACGGTTTTCCTATGAAGAGAGCTTTCAAATACAGAGCATGAAGTTGAGACTGTAAATAAAATACGAGGATTTATACTATTCAAAACCTTTGTTTGAATTAAGATGAACAAATATTGTTGATACATAAATATGTGTGAGGTACCGCTTCGAACAGTAGGTATTACCTTGAATTCAATTTTAGTAAAAAAAAAAAAATTTTTAAAAAAGAAGAGAGATATTTACACGCGATCCTAACTCTTGATACCAGTTCTAGTCATGACTTGACTATCTTTTCACATTCTTAATACGCCAATTATAAAAATATAGGTTATTAAGTGCCCACCTCTCAATATTTTTCAAATCATTTTTAGAGTCTTTTCTTTAAAAATAACAATTCACATTTCCTTTTTTGGGTTTGTCCATTGTAAAATATGACATTTGGCTAATCATGTTAGTGTGAGACACTTATTTTACTTTATTAGGTCGTTCAATGAAAATATAAGATATATATTTTTTCTTATCGAAACCATTGACATTAGTATGCATACACTTTGATAGTCAAGATGCAGTAGGTAGGACATGGACCATGATGCATAACATAAAGTCTCATCATATAGTACATAGACATGATACCGTTATAAAATATCTCTAATGGAATTATCAAAATAGACTATGTAAAGTTAAATGATAATGTGTCTGAATCACTTACAAAAAGAACTAACTAGAGAGAAGTTTAAAGATCATCTAAGGGAATGTATTTACAGTTTAGGAGTAGTAATCATTGCGGTAATATTTATCTAGTAAATTGGAGATCTTAAGATCTAGATTCAAGGAGAAAAACAAAGTTCTAACTGACGGTTCAGCATTGTCAACAAACTCAATCCAATGTCATGATGAAGACAATGCTTAAATCAACGATATATCATTAAATATTGTTAATGAGTTAGTAAAGATTAATGTTTTTAATGATTTTCTAAGTTATATAGATTTTACCAAATAGTATATCTACGCGACAACATGATTAGAAATCATGTTTGTATGTTTGAAATGTAAGCCGCCTCGAAGAGAATTATTGTCAAAAGTCTATTCTCTTTACACTAATGAAACCGGGAGGTCTTCATCGCTGAAACGAACACATTCATAAGAACCGTAAATGGTAAAGGGTGAATTGTGTGACATATGGTTGTCTAGGTATATAGGAAAGTTCTATGGTTCAAAGATATTGCATCTACTGATTGACCGAGTATATCAGATATATGTTCACTATCGAAGTCCAAGGGAAAACCTACTTATCGAGATGTAATTAATTCTCTCTTGTAAAGTACACATACTTGTCGGTTTCATTGTCTTGGAGTTCTGAATTTTATAAAGAGTTGTGACATAAAGTTGTGACTTTATGAAAAGTTGTGACTTCATAAAAAGTTACGACTTTATGAAAAGTTTTGACTTTTAATAAAAGATTTTAGTTTTATGAAAGGTGATGACCTTTCCAAAATATTGTGACTTTTTCAAAAGGTTTGCGACCTTTCCGGTAAGGCACAATAAGATCGTTTTCGCACTACCCTTTGGTTTCTATAAATTGTGGGATTTCCTCTTATTAAGATGGATTTTTTGGACTTCTTCTGTTACTACTAAATTTATTATTCTAAGTGTACTTTTCACTCGTTGAGTGGCTCGTTGACATCAACGTTATTGGTATCAATACACTGGTGATTGAGATCATTCTACCCTGGGAGAACATATTTAAAATCAAACCTCAGGAACTAGAGGGGAATAATTTCCTTAAGGAGACACCGTGCATTCAATGGGAGGCATAATCTTTATGTGTTTCCATATTCTAGTATGTGTTACATATTTTAGATTTCGGTTCGTGAATTTATTTTTGTTCTTCTATTCTTCACTGGTTAATTAAACTTTTATAACTTTGTGTTTCTACAAAGTTTGTCGTCTCAGAAACATTCTTTAGACATAGATTGACAACAATTTTTCTTTACGAAAAATATTTCGTATATTTTTTATACTCTGTTTGGGATTCTAATTTATTGAATACTTTTAATTTTCTAGATTTTTTGTGTTTTACCAACTTCTTCAAAGTTTTGTTCTAGATATCTTATGTATACAAGATGAACAACGTTAATAATTCTTTTTTTGAGTTGAGGAGTATATGAAATCATCAAATAAATGACTCTTTATAGATACCGAGTCAACTGGATAGTCATCAAACCATCTACAATGTTATAGTGTACACTAATCTAGCAAGCCATCTCGTAAATTAGACATCATTTTACACTTTAAGAGAGGGCCATAGCTTTTTTTAATTCATTGAGAGGAGCATTAATTGATTAGTCGGAGAAGGCTACTATTAAAGAATTTAGAGGTGAAGGATGTGCACCTTATTTGTTCAGCTATGAAGTCAGAAGAGGCTGACATTGAATGATATTCTTAAGTCATATCTATTCGGAGGTAAAGGGTCTGAAACCTATCTATTCAATGTTGAGCACTCATAAGACTAGATTTGAAAGATATTTTTAGGTCACATCTATGGGTCGATCAGGAATATGTACCCTATCTATACCACGTTGAAGTCAAAAAAGTCTCATTCGATGAGATTTTAAGACACGTGTATTTGGAGGTGAAGGATGTGCACCCTAACTATTTTACGGAGAAGTCAGAGGAGGCTAACGTTGAAAAGTATTTTTTAAGGTGCATCCATTAGCAGGTGAAAGATGTGCACCCTAATATTTCACATTGATGTTGGAGTAAGCTGACATTGAGATATATTATTAAGTCACAAATACTCGAAGGTGAACGATGTTTACCAATCCATTTAGCGTCAAAGTTAGAGGAGGTTCAAATTGAAAGATATTTTTAAATTGCATCTATTCGGCGGTGAAGGATATGCACCTTATATATTCCATGTTGAAGTCGGAGGAGACTGACATAGAAAGATATTTTAAAACCACATTTATTTGGACGTGAAGGATGTGCACCTTATCTAATTCATATTGAAGCCGGATGAACCTTGGTTTGAAGGATATCCATATTACATTACCTGAAGTTGAAATTTTCACAGACATCCTATTACTGAATTACCATATGTTCAGTTAATGGACATACATTTATATTTCCCAAATATCCTACTAAAGGATCATCTTCATATGTCCTACCGATGTATATACATGCATATCCTACCAATAGATTATCTCCATTTGTCCTACAGATGGACATGTATTGATATTCTACTGATGGACTCTTATCCTTCATCCCACAAATGAACATACATCCATATCCTATCGATCGATCATTTTTATTTGTGCTACCGAGGGACATGTATTTATATTCAACCAATGGGTCATCATCATTTATCGTACCAATGGAAATGTATTTATATCCTACTAATAGAATAACTAATATCTATCAATAGATTCTCAAATGTCCCATCAATGGATATGCATTTATTTTGCTCAATAATATCCTACCGATTGATCCTTCTTGTTATCGTTCCAATGGACAAACATTTATATTGCAAAATATCCTACATATGGATTCTCATACATCCTGCACACATATAAATTTTTTCTTACTAAATATTCTAGGTGTAGATTCACATATGTCGTATCAAATGTAGTGACAATCATTTTATCACCATACTTATATTATATTGATATATATGTTTGTCGTTTTAATAAAATCACATCACAGTTAAATAATTTAAAAATATTATTAACATTGGTGGATATTGAATCAAGAATTATTTTGAATAGCCAAGATAATAGTGTATCCACAAAAACATGTAAAAACGATCGTAGAAAGTATTGAGAGGGATGCTACCCTCTTGTTCAAATTATAATCTACTCTTTGATTTTATATTTGTGTTTTTGAGAACATCAAAAAGGACGCCTCTAAATTTATCCTCAGGTCTTGACTATGATTAAAAAGACACAACATTGCGTGGAAACTTTTGATAACAACTTGATAAATGAATTTCATCATATCCAAACAACACTTTTATAGTAGGTTCATGTGTTTGACACGCATTCAGTTTGTTAATTTTCTTTGTATATGATTTCTTTCATCAATTCATATCCATATATGGTAAAGGACAATTGTTTTCATGTTGGCCAAACATTTTCAAAATTCTTATCATATGAGTTTTATTCATTCAACAGTCGCAACTTCATTTTAAAATATAATTTTAAATAACTTTATCGATATTTATCTTAATTTTTCAAAAGTCTTTATACGTTTATTTTGATTGCATTTTTTGTCGCAGAATGTTGAATATGCTCATATATTGCATTTCTTACATGTCGATCATTATATTCGTTAGAATAGTTAATATTCATTTTATTATCTAGTTTTATTAATATTAATTTTTTTCCTTTTAGCACAATTTAGAAATACCTTTAATTGAGGATAAAAATTATGTATGCACAAATATTTTCATAATCAATAATTTTGCCCATGATTTGAGCCCATAGTACAACTATTTAAGTTCTTATTAGATAAAAAAAATAAAGCGGGTGGTGGGAAATTTTCAAGAAGGGAAAAAGCCTAAAATATTTTTCTATCTTATTCTAAAAGAACAACCGCCACCCATAGCCCAAGTTTTGTTTCTGGTGAAAACCCGCCATAAGCACCATCAAAACCCCCCAGAAAGACCTCCCTCAGGCCATCGAAACAACAAGTAAGCAACAAGTAAACAACCAGATAACCCATCTTCTCTTTCACCAAACAACCACCACTAAACCCACTCCTCCAACAACCAAACAACCCCAAACTTTCTTCCATTTTAATTCACTAAACAAGCTTGCTTCATTTTGCTCTTTTTTCCAGTGAACCAATGATCCTCTAACTATGGCAAGCAGTGAAGTTCTAATTTGCACAAAGAAGCTAACAACGACGAACACAACTCCAGCAACGAGAGCATAACGCCAGATCCAGAATAATAAACTAGCAACTATGGCAAGCCATTCGTTTTTAGATCTGCCCGGAAAGACAACACTTTGGTAACCTTTAGTTTTGTATTTTTATATCTATTTGAGTTTATTTTTCATCTTTTAATTGTTTTTAAGTTTACCAAAATGTATTTCCACTTATTTCTATTATGGGTTTGCATTTATGTTTGTGTTAATTGATTTCTTTTTAGTTATTAAGTTGTTTTTGGTAATAATTTACTGAAAATTAAATAATTTTTATATCTATTTTAGTTTTTAAATAATGCTTAACTGTATGTTTTTCATGTTTCTTTGTTCACATTTTTTAAATTATTGCAAATTTATAACTCTATTTCTTTCTTTAAATTTCTTTTGTTGTTGGTTGATTCATTTTATATTTGATTGACTTTATGTTGATTTTTATTTCAACATAGAATATCATTGTAGATATGTTGTCACATTGCTTATATTTTATTCATATTTAACATATAATTATCATTTTATCTTTTAGGTATGGTTGCCACCACGGTTTTTCCTTACATTAACATATGTGGATTTATATTACTTCTTACATTGCAGGTTGAAATTTGTCGATGAAGAACTTATGGATGATTTCCAGGGCCTCACATCTGAATACAATGAGTTTTATTTTTGACTAATTAGTACTTTCATTTATTATCTCCTCCTAAAATTTGAAGAAAAAAAAATCTAATATAGTTGAGACCCACAATTTTGGAATTCCAGTAATGCCTAACACCTTGTTTTTGAAGTTACTTGAACCTTTATCAAGAATCTATTTGTTTTGAAAATATTTTCTTTGAAATTAATAACTTAATTGGTTTCCTAGTTATTTCCTAAACTTAGGTGGGGGCTCGTCTAAAACTTTTTTTCTTATTATTTAAAGAAAATTATAATTTAATTGATACCACGATGTTTAGCCATAATTTAATTAAGTAGGGATGTAAGCAACTCCTACTTATCGAATTAAATAATTGATTAAAATATCAGCACAATGAAAATTAAAATTCTACTCTCTAGACTCATACTCATTAAACTAAATTAAGTTAATTCCAATTTTATCAGAATGAAGCCGGAAGATACATGTCAAACAGGCCCACTTTAGAACTAATTATTAGGGCTCTCGGCGCACAATAGCAAAGCAATCATTGTGAATGAAGAATGCTTTTCGCTGACTCACTGCCGACAAACAGGTCATGCACAAACACAAGAAAATAGGTAACCCTGCTACTACTCAAGCTCAACAACTGAATGGACTTATTTGTTGGATCTTCTAACCTCAAAAACATTGTGTATTGTAGAGGATATTCATGATAACAGTGTGGAATATGAAATTCACTTGGAGAATGCAGATGTGAAAGAGATTCCATAAAGGCGACAACTTTTTTCTGATGCTGAAACATCAAAAATCCTACTCCAGCAAAAGATTCTGATAAAAGCAAACGCAAAATTGTTAAGACCTTTAATTTTATTTCTTGTTCACGATCGCTTCGATATAAGAAATAAAATTCAAGGTCATTTCATTGCTGCGGTTTTCTTTATAGGAATCTCCCATTGGGTTAGGATGTTTAGATGTTTCTGCATAAGAAAAATGTAATTGCCTCATCGGAGTATTTTTTTCAAACTGCATTCTCCAAGTGAATTCTTCTTCCACACGACAATCTTCAATCTCCGGTACAATCGTATGAAATTTGGGATGTAAGAAGCACCCAAAAGTAAGAGGATTTAGTTATTTAGCTATACTAGCAGCAAGGGTAACTATTTATTGTGTTTGTGTTTGTGTTTAAGTAATTTTCAGCAGCAAGTCATCGGGAAGCACTCTCAATGCACAATTTCTCCCTTGCTAGTGTTCACTGAGAGACCTAAAAATTAACACAAATGTGTGAGTGTTTGAATTCCATCAGCTTTGAAGTCAAAGGAGGTTCATGTTGGAAAATATTCTTAAGTCGCGTCTATACAGAGGTGAAGGATATTCAAGCTATTCCATATTTGAGTCCAAGGATACCGACATAGAATGATATTTTGAAGTTGCATTTATTTGCGGTGAAGGATTTACACCTTATCTAATTCATATCTATGTTTAATGAGCCTTGGGTTGAAGAATATTCATATTACATTACCTGAAGTGTCCATGTTCACATCTATCCTATTGAAGAAATATCATGTGTATAATTGATGAACATACATTAACATATATTTTCCAAATATCCTACCAATGGATCATCTTCATATGTCCTACCGATGAACATACATTCATATACTACCAATGAATTATCTTAATACATCCTATTGATGGACATGTATTCATATTCTACAGATGGAGTGTCTTCATCCTACCTATGGATATACATCCATATCCAATCGATAAATCATTTTCATTAGTCCTACTGTAGGACATGTATTTATATCAAACTGATGGGTCATCTTCGGTCATCCTACCGTTGGACATGCATTTATATCCTACTAATAAATCAACAAATATCTATAAATGTATTCTCCAATGTCTCACCGATGGATATACATTTATTTTTTTTCAATAATATCCTACGCTTGATACATATCGTTTATCCTTCCAATGTACAAACATCTATATTGCAAAATATCCTACATATGGATTATTATGCATCCTACTGACATACAAACTTTTATTTTGCCAAATATTCTATATGTGGATTCACATTTATCATATCAAATGGACTGATAATCATATTATCACCATTCTTATATCATGTCAATAAATATGTTTGTAGTCTTAGTAAACTCACATCACACTTTGACAATTAGATAAGGTTGTTAGCGTTCATGCATATTGAAACAATAATGATTTCGAATAACCAAGCTAATAATGTATCAACAAAAAAATGCAAAAACAATGATAGAAATATCGAAAGGGATGCTACCTTTTTTTTCAATTATGCTCTACTCTTTGATTTTATCTTGGTGTTTTTGAGAACATCCAAAATGATACATCTAAATTTAGCCACAGGTCAGACTATGATTACAAAGACGCAACACAGCGTGGAACCTTTTGATAACAGATTGAGAATGACTTCCATAACATCAAAACAACACTTTTATATGAAGTTCATGTGTTCGACACAAATTGAGTTTGTCAATTTTCTTTATATATGATTTTATCAATCATATCCAAAGAAAAGGACAGTTATTGGCATGTTGACCTAACATTTTCAAATTTTATATCATATATGTTCTATTCATTCAACAGTTCGACCTTCATTTTTAAAATTCTTATTAAACTATATAAATATAGATGAAGAATAAAGTAGGGAGAACAGAAAAGACTTCTTATTTATTTTGAAGTATATTCAACATTCATGGATCTTCTTAACAATGAAGGAAAATCTCTTTATTTATTGGGGAAACCTAAGATGTCCCAAAGTAAGATTTTTAACCATATCATAAAAGGACTTCACATAATTAGACATTCACTATAACAGTAATATGTTTATAACGCTCCCCCTTGAATATTGGTAGATTATGTACCTCGTTAAACCTTTACCGGATAAAATCCAATGAGAAAAAAATCAAATGAGAAAAAAGTACATTTCTAATAATACGCATTATGGATGCCTCATTAAAAACCTTACAAGGAAAACCTAATGGGACAAAACCTTGTGAGGGAAAAAGAGTACATCATGTATTAACTCCCCCTAATTAGAATATCAATCTAGAGACTTGAATCTTCACTTTCCAAACTTGTGCACCATCTTCTTGAATGTTGTAGTTTGTAGAGATTTGGTGAATAAATTTGTTAACAATGTGATAGATGTGAGTTAGTCGTTATGTTGTTGCTTTTGTTTAGGAGTCATTAAGTTGTTTCCTAGTCTTTAGGCTATCATAGTAGTGGAGTCAGTTTTGAGATTCAGAATTATTTGGAGAGTTAAGGTGTTTTTTATTTACTGTGTTTTCTATTAAGGACTCCTGTAACTGCATATTTTAAATCATTCAATAAAGAGAAAATTTCCAAACATTCTAGTCTTTTCTTTTCATCTTTGTTGCAATAAAGTTTCTATTAATTGGTATCCGAGCCAAAATGTTTTTTCTTCTTTTTTGAAGTATTATTGTTGCAACAAGAGATGGCTGCTGAAAATTTTGTCAAGGCCGCTATTCCGCACTTGGATGGTCATTACGACCATTGTAGCATGTTTATGGGGAACTTGCTTAGGTCCAACGAGTTTTGGCTAGTTTTCATTATTGGCGTTCAAGAGCCAGCAACTTGTACTGCCTTGTCGGAAACACAAAAGGCAGAATTGGATAGTCTAAGATAGAAGGATCTCAAAGCGAATAATTACCTTTTTCAGGATATTCATCGCTCAATACTTGAAATTATTCTTTGCAAGAACACTTCCAAAAAAATATGGGATTCCATGAAGAAGAAGTATCAAGGAACATCGAAGGAAAAAGGAGTGAGGCTTCAAGCACTCCGTGGTGAGGTTGAGACTCTACGTAAGAAAGGTGGTGAGTCGGTAGCAAATGTTTTCTCTAGGATGCTGGTTATCACGAAAATAATGTGAATTCATGGTGAAAGATTGTAGGATATTACTGTTATTAAGAAAATACTTATCTCAATGACTACAAAGTTCAGTTATATTGTTGCTCCATTGTAGAATTCAAAGATATCGATACTCTTTCTCTTGAAGAGCTGCAAGGTTCTTTGTTGTGTCATGAACAAAAAGTAAACCCACAGGACAACGATGAAGTAGCATTTAAGGAAGCAATGTCTTTGAACGGTAAAAATCAGGATAAAGTCAAATGGAAGGGATACACCAAAAGAAGGAGAAGGGCTTGACTGGACATTCCCAGGAAAAAGAAAAAAGGCGTAACAAGTCTCAAATTGAATGTTATAGATGCATCAATTTGGACATTATTGATCTTAGTGTCGCACCATTTGAAATAGAAAGAGTTGTGGCAGATCTTACTTTACAGAAATAAAGGAAGTTATGGAAACAAAGGCTGAAGAAGAGAATATTTCACTTTTGATGGCATACACTGCCAAAGAGAAAGCTTCTAATGACGTATGGTATCTCGATATAGGCTGTAGTAATTACATGTCGGGACATAAAGAAGCATTCTTAGAATTGGACGAAACGTTTCGTGATACAGTGAGATTTGGAGATAATTCAGTGGTCTCTGTCATGGGAAAAATAAAGGTACAACTAAACTCCATTCATACCATCAGTGATGTGTTTTATGTTTCTACAATAAAGATGAATCTACTAATATCTGGGAAACTTCAAGAAAAGGGATATGAACTTAATATCAAAGATGGACTTTGTAAGATATGTAATTCTCATGTGGGGTTAATCGCACATATTAATATGTCATCAAAAAGCTTGTTTCCTTTATATCATCAAACCTCCACAAAATCTTGTTTCGCTACAAAAGTTATAGAGGATTCCTAGAAGTGGCATTTTCGCTATGGGCCTTTAAACTTTTGTAGCTTGAAGTTTCTAAAACAAAAAGATTTGTGTAGGGTCATCCATAGCTTAAGTCACCCAATGAAGTATGTGAAGAGTGTGTTGTTAGCAAGTAACACTGTGAACCATTTCAAAAAATGCAATTCTTGGAGGGCAAAGAAGGTTTGAAGTTGGTGAACTCAGATATAGTTCTATCAGTCCTACATCTAATGGACGTAAACGCTAATTTATTAGCTTCATTGATAATTATAGTAGAAATACTTGAGTCTTTCTTAAGAGAAAAATTTGAAGCATTTGAGACTTTTAAGAAGTTTAGAGTGCTTGTTGAAAATGAAATAGGTTGTCAAATTAGGTTTTTGCGGACTGATCAAGGTGGTGAATATAACTCACTCGAATTTGTAGAATGTTGTGACAAACATGGAATTAAAAGGGACCTTACCGCGGCCTACACACGTCAACTGAATGGTCTATGTTAAAGGAAAAATTGCACAATTCTTGATATGGTGTGTAGTATTTTAAAGAGAAGTCACTTACCAAGAGCTTTTTTGGCAGAAGCAGTTAGTTGGAGAGTTCATATATTGAATAGATATCCTACCATGTCTATTCAAAGTATGACACCTCATGAAACTTGGAGTAGGCATAATTTATGAATTTCATAGTAATAGAAATACATGTTCTACCGAGACAGAATTTGGAACCAAATGTTGAGTAGTTTTGGATATTTCGGTGAATAGCATATGCACATATTCCACATGCGACGAGGAAGAAGTTAGACGATAAAGGTCAGAAGTGCATTTTCCTTGGTATCAGTAAAAAATCAAAAGCTTATCTCTTGTTCAATCATATTACAAAAAAAATCATTTTTAGGTAAGATGTTATTTTAATGAAGAAGCAATCTTGAATTGGAGAGATAACAATTTGTTTCAGCATATTCCAGTTTTGGTTGAAGAAGAAGAGGAATTAGAATGACCTTTGGAGATCAGTTCGCAAGCAAGTCAAACTATAAGGGATACCAAATGTGTTGAACATGAATCAGGTGATTCTCAATTGAACATTGAACTCCAAAATGTAATAAAGAGGCGCAAAGGTGGTTGGAGAATTATGAGGTATATGGGACTAGGAAATCTGGAAATACAGTAAGTCATCTTTCTTTATATTCTGATTGTGATCCTATTTATTTTGTCGATGTCGTTAAAGAAATGATCTTGAATCAAGCCATGGACGAGAAGATTACATCAATAGAAAAAAATGATACTTGGGAGTTGACAAATCTTCCAAAAAATAAGAAAACCATTGGTGTCAAATGGGTTTACCAAACAAAGTTGATGGAAAACAGAGAGGTCAACAAGTTCAAAGCTTGCTTAGTAGCCAAAGGATACAAGCAAGAATATGGTGTTGACTATGTAGAAGTGTTTGCTCCCATTGATCATTTAGATACCATCAGATTGGTGATTGCTTTGGCTGCTCAAAATACTTGAAAAATCTATCACTTGGACGTGAAATATGTCTTCCTACATGGTGAACTTCACGAAAATGTATTTATAGAACAACCTCTTGGCTATGTAAAATTTGTGGTGAGAATAAAGTTCTTAGATTGAAAAAGGCTCTATATGGACTAAAACAAGCTCAGGAGCTTGGTATAGTTGCATAGATACTTATTTTCAATAGGAGGGATTTCGAAAATGTCCATATGAACATGATCTTTACATTAAAAGGGAAGGTCCAAGGGTCTTAATGGTGTTTTTATATGTGGATGACTTAATTTATACCTGAAGTAATGTGTCTATGATTGAGGACTTTAAAGTCCATGATGGTTGAGTTTGACATTTCTGATTTTGGTATGATGTATTATTTTCTTGGTTTAGAGGTGAATCAATATGCTGATGGTATTTTTGTTTCTCAAAAGAAATATGTGCAATATAATCTGCACAGATTCCTCATGGAAAATAACAACACTATGAGCACAACAATGGAGAATGGTCTGAAGCTCGTCAATGAACCTGAAGGGAGAAAAGTGGACATATCTTTATACAAGCAAATCATTGGAAGCTTGATGTACTTTATCGCAACAAGGCCTAATGCTTTGCACAATGCAAGTCTCATTAGCATATTCATGTATAGTCCAAGAGAATTGCATTTACAAGATGCCAAAAGGATCATGCAGTACTTGAATGGTACCAATGACCATGGCATACTTTATTATATGAGAGTAGATTGAAATTTGGTTGGTTACACTGATAATGACTTGGTGGAAAGCTTGAAGAGAGGAGAAGTACATCAGGATATGTTTTTATGTTGGGATCTGGAGTTATTTTTTTGTCTTCAAGGAAGCAACCTATTGTTACATTGTTGACTACCGAGGTAGAGTATATACTTGCAACATCGTGTACTTGTCAAGCAGTTTCGCTGAGGAATATGCTTGAAGAACTTCATTTTATACAGGATAGGCCAACACCTAGCTATTGTGACAATACTTCGGCGATTAATCTTTTAAATAGTCCTGTTGAACAAGGACAAAGTAAGCATATAGAGGTGAAGTATCACTTTTTTCGTGATCTGACTAAGGATCCAAAGATTAGTCTTATTTATTGTAGGAGTAAAGATGAAGTTGCATACATGTTCACAAAGACCTTGAAACCATTGTCCTTTCTAACCTACGCGATAAACTTGGTGTTTACAAATTTAACTGAAAGATGTTTCAGTTTAAGGGTGGGAACGTTAGCAACGTGATCAGATGTAAGTAAGTAGTTATGATGTTGCTTTTGTTTAGGAGTCATTAAGTTGTTTCCTAGTCTTTAGGCTATAGGAGTAATGGAGTAAGTTTTGATATTCAGAATTCTTAAAATAGTTAACGTGTTTTTATTTACTAAGTTTTCAATTTAAGGACTCTTGTAACTGTGTATTATAAAGCAATCAATAAAGAGAAAATTTCTAAACTTGCGTTTCTTCTCTTTTCATCTTTGTTGGAGTAAATTTTCTATCAAAATCAACTATATTGTTACTTGAACAAACATGTTGCATGTTGATATCTCCATTCTTTGGAACTCATGATTGTAAAAACTTTGACAAAATATGTTTGCTTATTTCTCCTTTCATGAATTCCTTACTTCAACTTCTTTAAGCAAATAAACTATCGTCTTTTGAGAACTCTTCAAGAGTTTCAACTCTAGTCATCAACTTGCATAATAATACTTGTATATGTTATATGCATTTTGAGTTTAATTAATCCTTTTTAGAATGATAAACAAGTTTTCCAAAAACTTTTTTATGTTTTTAATTTTGAACCCATTTGATATTTTCATATCAATTTTGTCAAAAGATATCATTTAATATTAGATGTATAAATATTCTATTATCTAGATTGGATGTCAAATAAGCTTTATGTGATGCATCATTCCACTTTTCACTTGATAATTATTTCCATACCAACATTTTCTAATAGTTGTAGAATTTTTATCATCATAATCTTTTCCAACAATGCGCGTTATTGTATCAAAGATATCGTCAACGATATATCATTTTGTATTGATTCACAATAAGAAATAACTTATTGAGATATCATCACTTTATTTTTTTTAGATAGCTACCCCTCTAGTGAGGTTTCATAAAGTGTTATATCGTATGCTCTCCAAGAGCACATTGTCTCCTTATTATGATCATTTTGATTCGTTGACCCTGCCCTTTTTAAAAAAATTATTTTATTTATAATTGATTAGTCTATCATCCTTCATGCAGGTCATAGACTTTATCCTTAATGGACATTCAATATGAGTATTTACAACTCTTTTATTGGTTCTAATCTCCCCCTTATGTTAGAAAAACTAACATATACCTCAATATTTTTGAGAATCTATCTTTGTGCATTATTGTGTATAAATTGATTTTATAATACATATCAAAATAATCAGATGAAATTTTTTTGATCTCTGACCATAAATAAATTGAAATAAAATTTGATAATAATTTATTGGTCTCATGCATACAACTACATTATAATCTAGTTCGTGAAACTTTGTTCTCATAAACAAAGATTGACTATTTATTTAAGGTATTTCATGTCAGATCAGCTTGGATATTTATCGAATTATCAACATGAATTGTATTGATTTTATATTCTGAAACTGGTGCTCTTACTTAATTATCTTGCACAAACAATTTCGCGAATGTCGAACTACAGGTTGACAACAAGCGCAGATGTGATTATCTTATAGATGCATCTATTTATCATATCACATTATAGGCTAATGATCCCATATTCACCTTTTATAATTATCATTATTTATGAATTTAGTTGATCCAATCAACTTATCACTAGAATAAGCAACATAAGGAATTCTTAAATAATCTTTTAGTTCTACAATTTATGTCTATTACTCAGTATGTACATATTTGAGATGACCAGATTATTAATACCAATTAATTAAATTATTAGTACATGTAAACTCTTAGTTTACTATGCCATGTGCCTTTTGGTTTATTAAATTTCTAATATATTATTATATGACTAAAATTTAATTTTATTACTCCAAAAGTAATTTTTTGATTTAATTCTTCTGAATTACTTTACCCTTTAGGTGAGTCGTGATCCCGTCACTAAATGAACTATTCTGAAGATAAATTGTGCCTGTAAACATATTATTTGTGCCAATACTTTTTCAAACATCAAGTTGTGAGATAACAATATGCACACATGAGACCATCTAGAAGAAACATATATTAGGACCATTAAGTATCTAAACAATCCACTAGGTGGATGAGTAGGTCTACAAATATATGTGTACGTTCCTAGAAAGCAGGGGACTCAATCTCAATTTTCGTTTGTGATTGTTTCATAACAAACTTGTCATGATAACAAGTCGTACAATAAAATCGCCATTTAAGAGAACTTTTAGGTTTTTCCATGGATGTCCATATTAATTTTCTATAATTCATCTAAACATTATACATTAATGATGTCTCAGACAATCATGCTATATTTAGAAAGTATAGGAATTAGTAAACTTCTTATTTTGTCATAGAATATGCCTCAACTACACTAATTCTTGTCCAATACAAACCTTAAGATAAACATTGAAACGTTTCTATAATATGTCTTCTTAAAGACATTCTTGGTGATACCACATCATTTACCAAAGGTCGCAATCTTTCTAGCACGGTTGCTTATACCTCATTCCCTCTAGAGAATTGATCTATATTTTTAGCAGTTATCAAATGTTCTCATTCTTCATGAATGGAAACAAATATGTCAACATATCAAATTATGATAGCTTTAGTACCTCATTCCATATTTATGTGCATATTCAATCACTTATCATTTTTATGACATATTATGCATTACTACCACATTAGCTTTAATAATGTACATAATTCTGTAAATTTCATGACTTCTCATCCAAAACACATAAGTTTTTCTTTTAATCATTATTATATCATCAATATGATGTATTAATACTCAAATTCAATGTCTTATGCATAAATAACTGTCTTGGGTCATAAATCGATGGTACTTAAACCCACAATCTAATCATCACGATTTCCCAACTTTTGAACCTGATGTCTTACCCTCATGGCGCGATCAGACATGAATCCGTTGTCTTATTCTCAATCGAGACTCGCTCTGGAGCCTTTAATAACATTACAACTTTCAGTGATTATTAAAAATAAATAAAACTATTAATTTAGAAAATCAAAATACCAAAAGTTATAATTTACTCACCTTTTCTCCATGCTATTCCGATAAACTTAATTTACTGATCATATATAAGTATCATGTGTAATAAAAATGGATGCATATTCCAGTTGTCACAAAGAAAATTTTGAGGCGTAAATAGTCCATATTCAATTAGATTCCCTCTTATCTAATAAATTTATCATAATTATACACTTAATAACAAAAGAAAATTAACATGAGGATTACTAAGCATTTTAAGTTCTCAAAAAGTTAAATTTCAAAATTATATGTTGATACATTATGCCTTCATGTGAAAGAAAGCCAACAAATAAAAGAGACAATTAGTTTATAAAATACCGTCAAAATAAGATGTAGAGAATATAATCGACAAAATTTATATTATAACAAAATGAAATAAACTTCACATACCCTTTTTATATTCTCACCTCTAAGTAGGGGTGATTCCACTTTTTAAATAAAAAGTGAACTAGAACTTCACATACCTTTTCTTCTACTAATAATACTTACTCGCAATTCTTCTTTCTTCTTATCAAAATACAGCTCGTGTTGATAACGTGCTATGAAATTATATAAATTTAAAAGAAGAATATAGTAGGGAGAGGAGAAAATACTTCTTATTTCTTTTGAAGTATATTGAACATTCCTTGATCTTCTTCACAATGAAGGAGAACCCCTTTATTTATAGAGAAAACCTAACATTGTTCCAAAGTAGGATTCCTAACCATATCCTAAAAGGACTTCCACATATTTAGACATTCACTATAATACAAATATGTTTATAACCAAAAAAAAATCTTTAATAAATTTATTGATACATATTTTTATTTTTCAATTTAGGATTTTTATACGTTTATTATGGTTAAATGTTTTAGTCAAAGTTTGTTGAATATCCTCAAATATTTAATTTCTTACATGTCATTCATTTTATTCGTCATACTTATAAATATTCATTTTATTAGCTAGTTTTATTGATATTCATTTTGTTCTTTTTTGCAAAGTGTAGAAATACCTTAAATGAGGATAAGAATTATATACACAAATATTTTTTTAATCAACAATTTTGGGCCACATTCTTGAGCCCATTGTATAACTATTCCCTATTTATGTTCTAATTATGTCAAAAAATAAACTGGATGGTGGGAAATTTTCAAGAAGGGAAAAAGATTAAAATATTTTTTATCCTATTCTAAAAGAACATCTCCCACACAAAACAACTTTTTTTCCAGGGACAACCTGCCAAAAACACCATCTACAACCCCCAAACAACCACTCTCACGACATTGAAAAAAAGGGTAAACAATCAGATAAGCCATCTTCTCCATCACCAATAAACAACCCAAACAACCCCAAACTTTCTTCCCTTTTCATTCACTAAACAAGATCGCTTCATTTTTCTCTTTTTTCCCAATGAATTAATGAGCATATAACTCAGGCAAGAAACAAACCTTTAGTTTGCACACAGAAGCTAATAACAGTAAAGACAACTCTGACATCTAGAGCACGGAGCCAGATCCAGAATAATAAACTAGAACCTCTTAAACATAACTTTGGTAACCATTTTAATTTTGTATTTTTATATCGATCAAAGTTTATTTTTCAGCTTTTTATTGTTGTTATACCAAAATGTATTTCAACTTATTACTATTACGGGGTTTGCATTTATCTCATTGTTTATTGATTTGTTTTAGTTATTAAGTTGTTTTTGTTGGGTTTTAAAAAAGTCTGAATGAAAAATGAAGAGTTGCAATTTTTATGAAGAGTTGTGACTTTTATGAAATGTCACAACTTTTATGAGCAGTTGTGACTTTTATGAAAAGTTGCGACTTTTATGAAAAAATTGTTACTTTTGTGGAAAGTTGTGACTTTTATGAAAGGTGAGACCTTTCTGAAAGATTGTGACTTTTCCAAAGGTTTGTGACATTTCTGGTAAAGCACAATAAGAACCTTTTCACACTACCCTTTATTTTCTATAAATAGAGGGATCTCCTCTCATTTCAATATAGAATTCATGGACTTCTTCTTCAACTATTAAATCTAATATTCTAAGTGTACTTTACTGCCAATGAGTGGTTCACTGACACCGGAGTTTTTTGTATCTATACTCTGGTGATTGATATCATTTTACCGTGGAGGTCATCTTCCAAATCAAACCTCGAATACTAGAGGGGAATATTTTCCTTAAGGGGACACTGAGAGTTCAGTGGACTTGATCTTTTTCCTATTAAAATTTTTAAGATTCTGGTACATGTTTTACAAATTTTAGATTTGTGAATGAATTTCAGTTCTTCTATTCTTTTGTTCTTCACTGGTTCATTAAACTTGGTTACTTCGTGTTTCTGTAAAATGTTTGTTGGAATCAGTAAGATTCTTTAGACACATATTAATAATAATTCTTCTTTAAGAAAAATATTTCGTATATTTTTTTTAAAAAATTTTTTGATTCTAGTTTCGCTAATAGTTTTAATTTTTTAGTTGTGAAAATGTTCTTAAACTTTGTTGTCTTACAAAGATGTTTAAAGTTTTGTTCTATGTATGTTCGAAATACAAGATGTACAACAATCTTAAGGATATTATTATACTGTTAGTATTTTTTGTATTCTACTGATTGACAAAATCTGATCATGGAAGTAGAAGATAAATGCATTACTTCTCCATAATTCGTTGTTTGTTTAGCAAGGTCGAAATGAGAATGTAACAGAAAATTTTTATGGTACTCTATTTAAAGATTACAAGATAACCTTTTTATTGAATAATCTAAGGAGGAAAATAGTTTCTAAGAGTTATCATCTTTGATTTTTTTTATTATGTGTATCTTTGTAAAAAGATCTGCCAACCATATCTTGTGGAATGAATTTTACTTCGCAAATATTGTTGCTTTTAAAATTCTTTAGTTTGCAAAAACTAGAGATGCATATTTTTGTTTGATAAAATAGTATGTCAAAATGTTATAGTTGGAAGACTATTTCATAAGAAAAACTTTTGTATGTGATAAAGAGTATGTGTTATTCTGTTTGGAGAAAAAAAGACTTCTTTAGTTTTTTACTCTATGAGAAATGTTAGTGTGTCTGATTTTGGTAGACTAAAAACTTTTGTGGTTTTATACTCTTTATAAATTGGACTATCCAATTGGTTTGAAGAATATAAAAACTTAACATAATAAGCTGTGTTGTACTTTAGATTTTCTATAAACTTCGATGTCATATAGAAATAAATTTTATAAATTTCCCCCCTTATTGTTAGTATTTAAAATACTAAGTGCTATGTTTAATTTTGATAGAGGAAAAATATCAGTGACTTAAAATTTATTATTTTGTGTCACTATGGAATGAACTTTGAAATTGTGTAAACATTGTCAAAGAGATTGCAGCACTATAATTCTTTCATAGAAAAGTGTGTCCAACATTAAAATATGTGCAAAAAACTATTTTTGAATACTTGAAAAATATTTTGGAGATCCCATTTGAAATGTGGGGGTTATTTGCTTATGATAAGACTTGGTGTCTAATTTAACTTTGGAGCAAAAGATATGAAATTCAATGATACTTTTGTATTATGTTATACCCACTAAATTCTTGGAGTATATTTGGTATTGTGGTTGTTGAGTTTCTCTATTGCTAGTATATAGTGTGACTACCATTAAACTTCCAAATTATATAAATACTTGTTCAAAATAATTGTGTTATTTTATGAAAAAAAAATCACTTAAAATATTGTGATTTTTTCATGAAAAGATATGTCTGTTATATTTAAAGTAATTACATAGACATGAATATTGGTGAATAGTCATTTCTTATGCTTTTGTAAAAATAACATTTGGACTATATTGTCTTTATTGAACCCAATGAAACTTTGTTCATGGGTAGTTCTATAACAATCATATCGTAAGTTATTGAAATGTCCTTCTGAAAAGAACATTTGACAATCTAACTAATTTATGTATCACACAAAATTGTAAGAAATATGAACAAAATATTAGTGAGGAAAAAGCTACCTTGCGAAGAGCTTTTCAAACTTAATGTTTTATATTTGTTCTTACTTGCTTGAGTCAATGTTTGTGACATGAACACTTGGGGCATGTCAATTACAAAACCTTGTATGGAAAACTGATCAACTTAGAAGTTTTTCCTAACTTTGAGTGCAATAAATAAAAATGTCATGTTTTTTGTGGAATCTAAGTATGTTGAGCATTCTTATAAATATGTTGAAAGGAATTATAATACCTTAGAATTGATTTACAGTGACATTTTTGATATGAAGTTAATACCATCTCGTGGTGGGAAAAATTATTTGTTACTATTATTGAGAATTGCATTAGAAACGACTATATCTATTTGCTGAATTGTAAGGATGAAGCAATAGAAATATCTAGATAATGTAATATCGAAGTTGAAAATCATTGTGAAAAATTATAAGAAGTGATAAGAATGGAGAGTATAAATCTAATTGTGCAGAAAAATGTTTGGAAAGTGGAATATCCAACAAACTACTTCCATATTCACCTCAATCTACTGAAAAATCGAATGTTGAAAGAAATGATGGATACATTATTTATAAGATCGGGCATACACAAAACTTTTATAGAGGAACTATCCTTACTGCAAAAGGGAACAACAAAAAGTTTTGTCTTTTTAGAAACAAAGCGATTTTGTTTGATCATAATACAATCTTTTTTATATGAGAAGTGGAAAGGAATGAAATCCAACTTCAAATATTTCAAAATTTGGGCGTATCTAGTCAAACTCCAAGTTCCTATTCCTAAAAGAATTAAAATAGGACCTTTGACTGTGGACTGTAAAATTAGACTTGAGTAGTCTAGAGAAGGGTCTATAACACCTAGGAAATGAAAAGGATAATGTACTTAATAAAGATATTTAAAGGCTTAGTAAATGTTAAAGGACATTTATTTCCTTCGAATTTGATTTTGTAACATTTCCTGTGTCTTCTGTAGAATCGTTCTTTGGAAAGATGGTGTCAATAAACAATATTGGAAGTTAATTAATCTTCTTCAAGAAAATAAGCCTTTGGGTTCAAAGTGAATCTTTAGAAAGAAAATAAACTGTTGAAAATATAAAGCAACACTTTGGGTCAAAGGCTTTAGACAAAAAAAACCAAGGTTTTGATCTTCTCGATATATATACTCGTTAGTAAATAGAATTACATTCATTCAGATGCAAAAATTATTAGTGTGGTATATAAACTCCAAATTCATCAAATGAATGTGAAAAGAACTTTCCTAAATGTAGAATTGGTGGAAGAAATTTACATTGAACAACACGACGGTTTTGTGGTTCCTGGTAAATAAAAAAAGTGTGTGAACTTGTCAAGTCACATTATGGAAGCACCCAAAAAATGACATAATTTGATAGAACCATGTCGGTAAATGGATTGAAGAATGATGGAAGTGATAAATGTGTTTACATTAAAATCATAAGGTCATTTTTTTTATACTGGTGATATGTTGATCATCAATAGATACACTGATGACTTAAATGCTACTAAAAGTATGTTATAAAGCACGTGGTATGAAAATTGGAGTTGCTAATGCGATCTTAGATATAAGAATTTGTAGAACTCCATAATGTTTAGCATTTTCAAGTCACATTGCATTGAAAAAGTACTTAACTAGTTCAAATATTTGGATGTCTATAAGTCTCTATTAAATGTGAGCTTTGCATTTCAAAAGAGTGAAAACAAAAGTGACTCACAATTGGATAGTGCTAGAGTCTTGGGAAGCATGATGTATAACATATAGAGTGTGCGATCAGATATAGCATTTGTTATTTTAAATAAGTCAGTTCACAAGTTGATCCAAAATAAATTCATTAGATGACAATAAATAGAGTTTTGGAGTATTTAAAATAATGCTGAAAATTATGTCTTGCATTATAACAATATCCAACAATATTGAAAGATATAGTGATGCAAGTTGAATCATCGGACAAATGAAGTAAAATTCACAAGTGGATATGAATCTACTATTGGTAGAGGAGCAGTATCTTAGAAATATCTTAAAAGAGACATATATCGCTAGCTCTACAATGATCTTTGAGCTAGGTGCTCTACATAAGGTCGGTGAATATGTTGAAAGACTCTGGAGCTTTTGATAGATATTCTATTTTGGACCAAACCATTGGCATTAGTATGCATACACTTTCACAGTAAAAATGCAATAGGTAGGGCTTGGAGCATGACGTATAACAGAAAGTCCCGTCATACACGACATAAACATGATACCGTTAGAAAACTACTCTCTAGTGGAATTATCAGAATTGACTATGAAAAGTCAAAGGATAATGTATCGGAACCACTTAGAAAAAGGCCTAACTAGAGGGAGGTTAAAAGATCATTTAAGGGAATGTATTTATGGCTTAGGAAAAGTCATCATGGCGGTAACTCTATCTAGCAGACTTGATATCCCAAGAGCTAGATTCAAGGAGAAAAACAAACTTGTGAATGACGGTTCGACATTATTAACAAACTCAATCCATTGTCATGATGAAGACAATGCTCAGGGACGAGGATACAACATAAAAACTTGTTAATGAGTTAATAAAGCTTAATGGTTTTACTGATTCGCTAAGTTTGGCATAGTTGACCAAATAGTGTATCTACGAGATAAAACGATTAGGAATCACCTATATGAGTGTGAAGTGTAAGCCTCTTCAATGAAGATGATTATGAAAAGACCATGTGTCTATACACTCATGAAACCAGGAGGTGTTCATTGATAAAACGAACACAACAGTAAGAACCATAAACGGTAAAGGGTTAATTGTGTGACATATGGTTGTCTAGGTATACACCAAAGTTCGACGGTTCAAAGATATCGCATCTACCGATTGACCGAGTATATCCGACATTTTTTCAATACGAAAAGTCAAAGGGGAAACCTACTTATCAAGATGCATTTAATTCTTGCTTGTAAAGTACACATACTTTTCCGTTTCTCTGTCTTCGAGTCATTTTCCATTCATGCGGGAACTGTTGGGTTTTAAAAAAGTGTGAATGGAATATTAAGAGTTACGACTTTTATGAAGAGTTGTTACTTTTATAAAATGTTACGACTTTTATGAAAAGTTGCAACTTTTATGAAAGGTTGTGACTTTTATGGAAAGTTGTGACTTTTATGAAAGGTGACAACCTTTCTGTAATATTGTGTCTTTTCCAAAGGTTTCTGACCTTCTTGGTAAGGCACAATAATATCCTCTTTGCACTACCCTTTGTTTTCTATAAATTGAGGGATTTCCTCTCATATTAATATAGAATTCATGGACTTCTTCTTCAACTAATAAATCTAATAATTAAGCGTACTATACTGCCATTGAGTGATTCCCTGACCCCGGAGTTTTTGGTATCTATACTCTTCTGATTGATATCATTTTACCCTGGAGGTCATATTCCAAATCAAACCTCAGATACTAGAGGGGAATATTTTTCTTAAGGGGACACTGTGAGTTGAGTGGACTTGATGTTTCTCCAATTAAAAATTTTCAAATTTTTGTACGTGTTTTACAAATTTTAGATTTGTGAATGAAATTCAGTTCTTCTATTCTTTATTTCTTTACTGGTTCATTAAATTTGGTAACTTCGTGTTTCTGCAATGTTTGTTAGAATCAGTAAGATTCTTTAGACACATATTATCAACAATTCTTCTTTAAGAAAAAAATTTTGTATATATTTTTTAAATCTGTTTGTGATTCTAGATTCGCTAATAGTTTTAATTTTCTAGTTCTAAAAATGTTCTTAAACTTTGTTGTCTTACAAAGATGTTCAAAGTTTTATTCTAAGTATGTTTGAAATAAAAGATAAACAACAGTTGTTACTAATAATTTACTGTATGTGAAATTGTTGTTATTTCTATTTTCACTTATTAAATAATTCTTAACTGTATGTTTTTCTTGTTTCTTTGTTCGCATTTTTTTAATTATTGACAAATTATTCCTTTGTTTCTTTGTCTAAATTTATTTTTTTGTTGGTTGATTCATTTTATATTTGATCAACCATATTTTTATTTTTATTTCAACTCAGAATATCATAGTTGATATATTGTCACATTTATATTTTATTTAATATTTAACATATAATTATTATTTTATCTTTCAGGTATGGTTGCCACCATGTAATTACAAGTTAAAATTTGCCAATGAATAAATCATGGATGATTTCCAAGGCCTCACTTGTAAATATGATGATTTTTGTTTTTGAGTTTTTATTACTTTCATTTATTATCTACTCCAAAATAAAAAAATCAATTAATTTTAGTTGAGACACTCAATTTTTTATTTCCAATAATGTCTAACAATTTCTCTTCGAATCACTTTAACCTTTACCTAGAATCTATTAATTTTGAAAATATTTTCTTGCGAAATTAATAACGTAATTGGTATCTTAGTTATTTCCTAGAATTAGGTGGGGACTCTTCTAAAACTTTTTTATTCTTATTTTTTATAAAAAAATTTAATTTAATTGAATGAATTACATTCCTATTTTTAGTTACCACAATATTTAGCCGTAATTTAATTAAGTAGGGATGTAAACAGCTCCTACTCATCTGATTAAATCCTTGAGAAGGTATCACTAAAACGAAAGTTGAAAATCTACTCTCTAAACTCATACTTGTTAAATTAAATTAAATAAATTCCAATTTTATTAGAATGAAGCAGGAAGATAGAATTTAAACAAGCACAATTTAGCACTAATTTTTAGGGCTTTCAGCGCACAATAGAAAGGCAAGAATTTTGAATTGAGAATGCTTCTCGATGACTTGCCGCCGACAAAAATTTCGTATGCGAACACAAAAAAATACAGTTAACCCTGCTACTGCTCAAGCTCAACAACTGAGTCAACTTATTTATTTGGAGCTTCTTACTTCTAAGGCTTTGTAGATTGTAGAGGTGATTCATGATTTTAGTATGGAATATGAATTTCACCTTTTAGAATACACATGGTAAAGACATTCCAAAAAGACAACAACTTTTTATGCTGAAACTTCAAAAATCCTTATCCAACGGGAGATTCAGATGAAACAAAGTTCAACAATGGTAAGAAGTTGAATTTTATTACATGGTAACCATTTATTCATTATAAGGAATAAAATTCAAGTTCTTGTAATTGTTACGGTTTCCTTTATCAGAATCTCGAATTGAAGTAGGATGTTTAGATGTTTCTACCTCAGAAACATGTAGTAGTCTCGTCGGAGTTTTTCCCCATCTTCATTCTCCAAATGAATTTCATCTTTCACACTATAATCATCAATTTGTTCTACATTTGTATGAATTTTTTTTATGTAGGTAGGTCCCAAAAGAAAGAAGATTTAAATTTTGAGCTACACTAGTAGAAGGCGTAACTATTTTTGGTGTTTGTGTCTAATCAATTTTTTTGGCGGCAAGTCATCGGGAATAACTCTCAATTCACAATTTATCCCTTTTTATTGTTCAATAAGAGACCTAAACATCAGTACAAAAGTGCGAGTGATTAAATTCCAATAGCGTTAAAGTCAAAGGATGTTCATGTTAATAAATATTTGTAAGTCACATCTTTTCTGAGGTGAACGATATGCACCCTATGTATTCTATATTGCAGTCCGAGGAGACTGACATAGAATGATATTATTAAGCTTCATTTATTTGGAGGTGAAGGATGTGCACCTTATCTAATTCATATTGAAGTTTGAGGATCCTTGGGTTGAAGAATATTCGTATTACATTACCTGAAGTTTAATTGATATACATTTAAATTTCCCAAATATCCATATGATGAATCGTCTTCGTATGTCCTAGCAATAGACATACATTCATATCCTACCAATGGATTGTCTTAATTCGTCCTATATATAGGCATGTATTAATATTTTACTAATGGAACGTCTTCGTTAATCATTATGATAGACATACATCCATATCCTCTTGATAATCATTTTCATTACTCCTACCAATGGACATGTATTTATATCCAACCAATAGGTCATCTTCATACATCCTACTGATGGACATACATTTATATCCTACTAATAGAACAACAAATATCGATCAATGGATTCTCAAATGTCACACTGATGGATATGTATTTTATTGGTTCAATGATATCCTACTGCTTGATCCTTCTTATTTTTCCCTTCCAACAGACAAACATTTATATTGCAGAATATCCCATGGATGGATTCTCATGCATCTTACCGACATAGAATCTTTTCTTTTGACAAGTATTCAATATGTGGATTCACATTCATCATATCAAATGTACTTACAATCATTTTATCACCATACTTATATTATGTTGATAGATATATTTGTAGTTTCAATAAACTCCCATCACACTTCAACAATTAGAAAAGGTTGTTAGCATTCATGGACATTGAAGTAAGATTGACTTCAAATAACTAAGATAATAGTGTATCCACAAAAAAAATGCAAAAACTATGGTAGAAAGTATCGAATGGGATGCTACCTTTCACGCTCCGAGCTACCCTCGAGACGTAGATATAGGACCTAGGACCACAAGTGATCCCTATCTAAACGTGCTAGCATGATCATGATCATACTATATAAATAAACTAATGTGGAGCTAAATTATAATTAAAATGAAAAGATGGGGAATACCCATATACTATAACTAAGACATATAAAAACTGATGAGTTAAATACAAAGAATATACTAACTCAATACTATGTGAAATTAACTATGACTTAAAATAACCTAGAAAAAACTGAAACTAAAGGTCTAAAAATAGTGAATATGAACTCATGACTATTGTCTTAGGAGAATAAGGACTCACCACTAATTCTACTTAACCGGAGATCGGTAACGATCTAAGCGTGATCTAGATACTGAGAACTTGAACCTACATCATGAGAAGATGCATCACACATACACATTTGTATTTGGAATATACTGAGCTTGTAAGATAGAGTTAAACTAAAACAAAACATAACTGAACAAGAACAAAAGCAAGTATAATATTTTGAACATGATATTCTTAATTCAAATCTATCTGGATGCAATGACCAAATTTATAACATGTTGAGATTGAATATTAACTGAAATATAAATATGTTCAATGGAATAGAGTCTAACTGAACTGTGGGAGCCACTAATAAGCGATAATAAAACCACATGAGCTAACAGTGGAGTCCGATGTATACTCCCAACTGAGAGGACCAAATAAATCCTACTTGAGGTATAAAGTTATGCTGGTGTGATCACTTAACTAATGCCCACATAAGGGATTTACAACCTACTTGGCTAGTAGTTCTTAGACTATTTGGGTACGCTGAACCCTAGTAAGACTTGGTATTATGCTACTCCCAATGAATTAAGTGGTTCACTCATAAATGACTAAGTTTCTCTAAAAATTGATAGCTCAAACCGTTCATGAAAACTGAGAATGCAACAATTATTATGATAATGATGTTTTAATAATTGAGGCACATATAATTGAATAGCTGAATGATCTAACGTAGTATGTGTAATTCAAGAACTAATGAAATACATATCTAGGGTTATGGAATTCATGCGATAAATGAGTCTGAGGCATGTATATCTGAAGTAACGAAAATAGCAGACCTAACATGTGTAATTAAAGAACTAAATAAATACATAGCTAGGGTTCTAAAAGTAATGCAATAAATTGAATAATAAAATAGTAATATGATTTGGAACATGTGAATAACTAATACATGATAATTTGTTGTAATTGTAGAAACCCTAACTATATTCATGGTAAGGGAATCAAGACACTAACTGAATTCTAGGGATCCAATGGGTGAAAGGATTCAACTAGTGAAGTACCACAGACCTAGTGATGAAATCCATAGAGAAATCTTTAGATTTTGGGGCTAGAACTAATGGAACCTCGTAGCGTTCTTAAACTAGGGTTCTTAACTTTTTTCTTCTCTCTTGCTTCAATTTTTTCTATGTTCTATTTAATGATTCCTACTTAGATATGTTCTACTATGTTTTTAGGCTTAAATTGACATATACCTCATGATTTAGGGTCTAGATGACGTAGCTTAGGGGTCAAACGACAATGAAAAGAAAAAAAGACCCATGACTTAAAAGTTGTCGGAGTAACTATGGGAGTCGACTAATAGACTGGTCAACCATCATTTGAGATTGAGAACTCAAAGTCATCTGGAAAATAGACAAAATCGAGTGACGGATAGTAAGTCGATTGACAGTGTATTCTGGTCGACCGTCGTTTGAGACTGAGAACTAAAAGTCAGCTAAAAAATCGATAGAGTCGACTGATGGACCGTTAGTTGAAAGAAGGTCCGTACTTGTTCACCATCATTTGCGAATGAGAACTTGGAGTTAGTTGGAAAATAATCAAAGTTGACTGATGGTCCATAGCTTGCTCCATCGCTGGAACCTGTAACTTCTGAAAATCTGCATTCTATTAGTCTAATTGGATACAAAGTGTTACATATTATCCCCCTTTGGACCATTCATCCTCGAAATGAAGGTTAAACTATCTAAAAGGGAGGGAGAGGGTTGTAATACCTGCTACTACACACTGAAA
This sequence comes from Solanum lycopersicum, assembly GCF_036512215.1. Lineage (NCBI taxonomy): Eukaryota > Viridiplantae > Streptophyta > Magnoliopsida > Solanales > Solanaceae > Solanum > Solanum lycopersicum. The sequence goes on from NC_090808.1 coordinate 29,688,043, forward strand.
ACTAAATTTTTTATTGAACTGAGTTCCAAGAACATGGAACTACAGTGAAAATGTACGTACAAACTGACGGATCATTATTCTATGACTGAATTGACACATGAATGACTGGAAAATAAGGAGGAACTATTACCTGAAGTTGTAGTGGATTCGGAAGGAAAGAAGTAAGGATACTTGGCTTTCATTGTTGCTTCTGCTTCCCAAGTAGCTCCCTATATTGACTGACTCCTCCACAAAACCTTGACTGAAGCAAATTCTTTGTTTCTAAACCTTCTAACCTTATAGTCAACTATCTTAATTGGTACATTCTCATAAGAAAGAGCATCTTTCCCCACCACACTCTCTCATGGCACTATAGAGGCTGGATTACCTACACACTTCTTCAAGAGTGAGATGTGGTAGACTGGATACACTGCTTCTAGTTCTGCTGGCAACTCTAACTCATATGCCACCTTGACAACCTTTTTCTATATCTTTTAGGGCCCTACATATCTAGATATAAGTTTTGATTTCTTTCCAAATCTCATCATCCCTTTATAGGTGACACAAGATAACCCAATGATTATGTTGGAACTCAAGTTCTCCTCTCCTTACATCTGCATAAGATTTTTGATGCATCAGAGTTATCTTAAGTCTTTCTCTAATGAGTTGCATTTCTCCATAGCACAAAGGGTTGAATCTAGCCATAACAAAGTTACTTCACCTACTTCAAACAAACAAATAGGATATCTACATCTACACCCACATAGTGCCTCGTAAGGGGCCATCTAAATGATGGAATAGTAGTTATTATTGTAGGTGAAATAAAAAAATAGGAAGGTTACCATCCCAACTACCCTTGAAATCGATAACACTAACTCACTACATATCCTAAAGTGTCTCAATGGCATGCTCTGCCTGTCTATCATTCTGCGGATGCAATTTTGTGCTTAGGTAAACTTGAGTACGCGGCATACATGTTTATATCTCCCTGCAAGTCATCCACCGGTATTTGTACGGCGAGGATGTTGATGCCACCAGGACCCCTTTAACCGCCGAGTTCGACTACCTATCGTAAATTGTTAAAGATGGACAATTCTTGCATGAGCCATCGCTGAGAGAGACCACCAAGAGTTTGATGGCCCTGCACTTATCTATTGATGGAGAGGGTTCCTAGTTGGTAATGGAGACAAAGGGATCCATCAGGAAGGCTAACTTGACCTTTAAGACTAAGTCTTTATTGTTGATTGTCCGCCACTGCCTCTCCCCCACGGCTACAAATAATATAGTTACATGGGATCGGGCAGTTCTGATGGCAGCGATGATAGTTGAGTTTATGGTTGACTTCGCTTGTCTTCTATAGGGATTTCAAGGTCACCACTAGTTACCCTTTTCCGTGCATGATATTTTCTTTATGCAAGTCCGCAGGTGTGACCATCTGGCACATTCATCAGCTCAAGACTCCACTAGGTGTGCCTATCTGGCATATCAGAGATAAGTCCAATGATTTGGCTCCACACAGAGCGCCCCGTCCAGAGGTGCGTCCACTTGGTGAGAATCTGGCTGATACTTTAGCGCATGCTCGAATGGCTACATAGGCTACTTCACCAACCACGGACACTACCCCGGTCGAGTCTATCCCGGGTAGTAGAACTGCTCCTAGCTCCTCTCGCTCAGACTCTTTACCCGCTCTGGTCCCGCTTGCTAGGATCCAGAAACTAGAGGCTCAGATGGTCAAACTTCTGCATCACATCCAGCCTTGGATGTAGAGGTCTATTGCTAACGCGGAGGAGTGCATGGAGCATAAGATTTGACAACATACAGAGGGAAATATCGCTGAGGTTCATCAGCGCTTAAACGCTTCTGAGTTGCTGTTGCTAGCCCGGCGAGCCCCTCCGTTAGACGTGTCGACCCTTCAGGCTGCCGTTGAGAGTCTGCAAGAAGATATTAATATGATCCTAGAGGCTAGGGTGCTAGAGTCTGAGGCCCCTTCTACAGAGCCTGTTGAGAACACAGTGTTAGTTGCTTTATTCGCCACTTCTTAGATTCCACCACCTCCTTCTCTAGAGCATGCCAAGAGGCATAGGGGTCGTGAGGAGGATGTGGATAGAGCAAGGAAGAAATAGCGTCGTGAGATATAGGCTGCGAGGAGATCCTCAATTACAGATAAGTACGCGCGTTAGATTAGGGGTGTAGCGTTAGCTGCTAGAAATCTAGCTCCAGAGAAGTGGAGACAGCGGGAGGCACTACTGATAGTGTTGTTGCTTATGAGGACACCTCTGAGGGTTTCCATACTACATAGGTAGAGGGATCCGGGGATCCAGAACCACCAGCTTGCTAATCGCCGGCGCTTTGTGCCCCAGGTTTGCTTCCCTACCACTCTCGCATTTCAGTTTTTTTTATGTATTGGGGACAGTTGCATATCTTTTTGTTCGGGTGGGTTAAATCGAAAGTGAGTAATAGGGTGAAGTATGAGTAGCCCAATTCACTATCCTCTTTTGGTGTTTTCTTGCTTGTGTTCTTTTTCCCCAAGAGAGTGATTATTTTTATTCTTAAACTGACATGTCCATATGTTGTGTACATAGTATAACTCTGAAGCATGGTGGCTAAAACAAAAATGATATCCTGATTTATTGAAAATGGTGCATGGCTCTAAGCATGACATAGAGACACACCACTGCATGACCCTAAGTCTAAGACTCAAACTAGGTGTCTAATAATCTAGATAGTAATGAGATATCAAGTGAGTGTGACGAAAATTTGAAGTCCACTATTTGTACTAAGCTAGAACTTGCCTTGTTAGTCCTGCAAGAAGTAAGTTGTAATAGACAATTAGGAAAGGATCATAGGCCCTTATTCAATATAGCCAAGTTTTAGCCTAAATAAAAAAACGAATGAAATTAATACCTCTTTGATTCAATTGATTTGAGCTTAAAATAGACATTTCTTTTTCACCCCAACTGATTTTTTCTGAGGATTGTGTCTTGGCTCTGGTCCCCCCTTGGACATGTGCACCTCGGCTTATGCCAATAGCATAAGATGAGGGTGGCTAATGAAGTAAAAAACTTTTTTGTGGCCCTGACCCAACTTTGGGTATTGTGTACATTTACTCATGGAAAAACCATGAGTTGAGGGTGGCTATTATGAGGAATGCTCTGTAATGTGGGGTTGAAAAAACAAAGAGAGAGAAAGAACAAGAGTAGAGTGACTCAAGAACAATTTGAAATAAAAGTGAAATAAAAAAATAAAATAAGGACAAACAAGAAAAGAAAAGAGTCACTTACACAAATGTAGAAAGAAGGGAAAATAGCAAGGTGAAAGAATATAAGAAAAAGGGCGGAGTAAAATGATGAAAAGGTAAGAAGCTCATACGATATGTCAAGGAGGGAAAAAAGTCACTAATGTATACCTAAATATACCCTACCTTACCTTGAGCCTAAATTACAAGTAAAGAAAGTCCTATCGTGATCCTAAGAGTTTTATTGAAAACTTAAAGCAGTGAAAATATGGGCAAGTTTACGGCAATATGTATGAATGAGTTGTGAATTTGTTATGAGAGTGAGTGTTGAAAAGTAATCCTTATATTCAAACTAAAATCATTGGGTGAAAAATGAGGATGTTGTTTTGAAGTGAGTACACTAGTTGCAATAACAAAAATATTAGAACCTCGGTGAGAAATTGAAAAGAATAGGTGTCAGTGCGTGGTGAGTCTGTGTCATGGTCTAGTTCCATATAATTCAAGTCCAATAGTGATTACATGAATAAACATGATGATAATGATCGGGTTTAATAGCCAACTAATTGCAAAAGCTAAAATGAGGGTGTTGATGTAGAGTGGTTTCACGATATTTTTAATGCTTTTTCATTAAGTTTTGTGTGTCCAAAAGCCTTTTTGTATTGATTTTTATAAGTTTCTCCTTATTTGCAGGAAATCTGTTCAAAGATGAACGCTGATTTTTTTGAGAGAGAAATGCAAATGAGACCACCTACGGAGCTTATGACGGTCCGTCGAGCTTGCGACGGTCCGTAGGTAGCATCGTAGTGAGGAGAGAAGTTGTTAAAGGATGATGGGCAAGTATGACCTAGTGTGGTATTACGGAATGTCATGACGGACCATCATAGCCACAACGGTCCGTCCTGCTGGTTAGTTGTAATGATTAGAGAGTACTCTCAATACCAAATTCCAAGAAATTAAAGTATTATGGAAATGAGACCCTCGACGGACGGTCGTGCTTGGAAAAGTCTATCATACCTGGTCGTTGAGGGTAATGAAGAAAGCAGAAGAAGAATTTTGTGAAGTACGGGACGTCGGAGGCCATGACGACCCGTCCTGACCACGACTGTCCGTCACGAGGTCCGTCGACCAAGACGCGTTCTGAAAGATTTTCAGTAATAAGAATCCTTCTTTTATTAGGTTTTTTTTTTTTACGATAAATAGTTCGAAAAAACTTGTTTTTTGGGCTAGACTTTTTGATAGTTAGACTTTTGGATAATCTTTAGTTCTCTTGTTCAAGTATTGAAGCATTAATTTCAGCAATTGTTACACTTTTTATGGAATTGATTGTTGGTGCTTTTGTTGATTAATCAAGTGAATTTTTGGATTTTATTATTTTTCATTAAAGTAAGTGCATGAATTCTTATATGAAATATATGTATAGTGTGACTACGACCATGGGTAACTAAACTTCGTAACTAGAGTTTTGGGAACCAGGGGTCAATAATGAGGTAAAATCTAACAAAAATAGCAATTCTAGAATAGTGCCTTGCATATATTGATAATTCTTTCATTTACAAATCTTTTTAACGGATGACTAACGTTACGCCTTAATGCTACTTGCCGGACCAAGGAAGTAGATAATAGGAAAAAAATATCAACATAGATTTAGTGTACACTATCTAATAGGCTAGTGTCGATTGGTACGAGGTAATAACTTAGTCAAATATCGAATACAATGCTTAATATGAGGTAAAGGTAAGGGTTAGTATAGCAACACACGTAGCCGGACCAAGGTGCAAAGTTGAATTTTTTAGATGCAAGAGCAAGGATTTAGCGATACATAACTTATCAGTTTACATGCAAGATACTAGGAAAGAATTTTTATAGTTAGAATTATCAAGTAATGAACTTGTGGGGAACACTTAAGCCCTAATTACTTTTATTAATTGATTAAGCTCCAAAATTTGAATCTGTTAGTTTTTTACTTTAATCTAGTTAATTAGTTTCATTAATTTAGAAAGAAAAAAAACCCCTTTATTGTCATCTGTTTTTTAGGAAATAATTGACCAAATAATAGTAATAATAGAATAAAGTTACGTCTGAACTGTTTTCCTCGTGGAACGATCCCAACCTCATTAGTTGGGTTCTTTACTTGATATGACTGTTTTACTTCTTATTTGAGAAGTAAGTATGAGTGTATCAAGTACCAACACCCTTTTGAAATGACTTCGAGAAATGGGAGGTAAACTAAGGACCTCTATGAGAGATGAATAATAAAGGAACCCCATGCAACCTGACTATCACATTAATGTAAAGCTTTGAATAGTCTTCAACCAAATCTCTAGTCTTGATCGCCAAAAAGTGAGAAGACTTAGTCCCAGTGTCGACTATCAACCAAATGGAGTCATGTTGTCTGCGAGTTTGAGGAAACCCTGTGATGAAATCCTTATTTATCACTTCTCACGTCCAAGTAGGAACGCCGATCTCTTGAGTCGTACCTCCTAGTTTCTGATGTTCTACCATTACTTGCTGGAAATTGGGGCACTTACTCAAAAAATCTGCTATATCCCTCTTCATGTCATTCAACCAATAGACATCATGCAGATGGCGATACATCCTAGTGGAACCTAGATTGTGATGCTCCATGCTACCCTGACATGCGGACACGTGACCTAGGACCACAAATGATCTAAAGCTAATCCTGCTAGAATCATCATGAGCATACTAAAGATAATAAACTTAATGTGGTAGATAATTCATTTTTTTCAATGATAATATGGGGAATACCCATATTTTATAACTGAGATAAATGAAATACTGATGAGTTTAATACAAAAAAATATTTACTCAATGCTCATCTGAAACTATGTCTCAAAATAGCCTATAAAAAGACTAGAAAGGCTGGGGCACGCCCCAGCTAAGTCTAGCTAAGAGTGAAACTAAATTACTAAAAGACTGAAATGAAATCATTAATATTGTCCTCGAAGAATGAGGACTCACCACTGATTCTGCTAGACTGGAGATCAGAAATCGATCTAAGCGTTATTTGGATGCTCAGAACCTGAACCTCCATCATTGGAATATATAACGCACGTATGCGTAAGTACTTGAAGTTACTGAGCATGTAGGATTGATTAAAATTGAACAAAACATAATTGAAGAAGCAAAAAACAAAGTAGAATGATCGGAAAATGATATATACAAAATATCTAAGCTAACTGGAGGCACTGAAAAAATTTATAACATGTTGAGACCGAATACTAACTGATCTCTAAATATGATCAATGTAAGAGAGTTTGACTGAATTATGGGAGCTACTAATAACCGGTGATGAAACCTCATGAGTTAAATGTGGAGTCCGATGTATACACCATATCGAGAGGTATAAAGGTATATTGGCGTTATTAATTGATACTCATAGAAGGTATTTACATCCTACTTTGCTAGTAGTTCTTGGACTAATTTGGTACGCTGAACCCTAATCCAACCCGGTATTATGACACTCCCAATGAATTATGTGATTAAGACATTATAACTAAATTTTCGTAAATACTGGATTGCTCAAAACTGAACATGCAAACTAAGGATGAAACAATTAATCTCATAACTCTGCATTAATAATGGAGGCATGTATATCCGAAGTAACAGAACTATCTGACCTAGCATGTGTAATAGAGAATTAAATAAATACATATCTAGGATTCTGAAATTCATGCGATAAACAGAATGATAACTTTATATAATGATTTGGAACATATATCTAACTAATTCATGATGATTTCCTATAGTTCTACAAACCCTAGGTCTATTCATGATAAGAGAATAAAGAACTAACTAAAAACTAGAGATTTAATAGGTGAAAGGAATCCACTAGTGAAATCCTACATGCGTGATGATTAATTCCACGGAGAAACATTTAGATTTTGGGGCTGGAACTGAGAGAACCATGTTGTGTTCTTGAACTACGGTTCTTGACCGTTTTCTCCTTTCTTTTTTCTTATTTTCTATGTTTTGATTTAATGATTTGACTTAGGTAAGGTTTAGTTATGTTTGTAGGCTTCAACTGACTAAAAGATGATTATTTCGGGTTAAAACAATATATCTTAAGGTTTAAACGAAATGGTAAAACACCAAACGACCACTGAGTTAATTACTGTTGGACCAAATGATGACCTGGATTGACGGGCCGTCATTCAATCGATGGTCCGTCATTTGGGTTAGTAGGTTGTGTCTGTTTGAAAGACCTTTACTAAAATGGGCATAACTTTTTACTTGGAGGTCTGATTTTAGCACACTCGATCAATATGGAAAGCTAATTCAATTATCTGTGATATAATAGGTCATTAGACACATAATTCATTTTTTTTCTAAGAGTTATGATCAATTTAAGGTTATCCAATAACACTTTCCCCCTAACTGTCTTCTAATATTTACCTATGGCTCGTAAGTCCATCTATGGACCATACTGGTCAATCATAGTTTATGTCATAGGCTGGGTGAAATGCGTGTTGACCACAAATATAGAATATGGCCCGCATTCTGACTTACAGACCGTAGGTCTATTCATGGATCGACACTTAGTCAATTTTTCTTGGTTGTGTCATGGGAGAGTTTCAGTCACAAATGACGGATGTGCAGTACGAGCCGTAACATAGCCTGTTCCATAAGCTTATCACCCTTATCCTGTTGAGCATAAGTCATGCCTAGAGATGTTAATATCTCCTAGTAACATAACATTTTTGCACTCGCTTTTCACCAAATCTTAAACTTTATATAAGAACTTATTCATCTGAGCCCTCGAGTCAGCAACTATGTGAGGATCATACCTGGAGAATTAGTTAAACTTGAGCCCGTACTCTTGGACAATCCTGTTTCCCTCCCTTAAATTCATGAAATCCTGAGCTTTTGCTTATATCAAATCTATTAGGAAAAACCTATCCAAAAATATCTTACTAAAGCACTCCTAAGTAATAGGAGATGCATTTGTACCTCTTTTTTTCTTCCACGGAGTGTACCAGATTTGAGACACATCTTTCAACTAGTATGATGCCACTTCAACCCGATCATTTCTTATCACCTGAATCACCTTAAGGATCTTCGTGATCTCATCTAAGAAATTATGGGGATCCTCACTAGTATAGGATCCTAAGAACCTAGGCGGTTTCATCCTAACAAAGTCACGGACCCTTGCTACTATTGACACAAGAGCATGAACAGGATTGTTCTGGTTGGTCATACTCTGAACCAACATCAGTATGGCATTCTTAAACTCAGCATTAGGGACATCTTGATATGGGACTGGAGGAGCTCTATTTGCATTCCTGGCATTCACACCTTTAGTTAGCACTACAATGAGGCATGATCTGAAATGTAGAACGTCGAGTTAGTATGGAATTACATCATACCTTACGCACAATAAGAGTTACAAGAAAGTGATGTTTTTCCTATAACACTTAATAACTTCCCTTTCATTAGAAGTGGTGCACTTCACACCCCTGAAAAATACTTTACTTAGTGGCTTTTCAGACATCCTAGGACACTTGAACCTAGTGCTCTGATACCAATTTTGCCACGCCCCAAGCTACCCTTGAGATACGGAAATGGGACTAGGATCACAAGTGATCCCTAGCTAACCCTGCTCAAATGATCATGAGCATTCTAAAGACAATTAAATGAATGCAGAAGCTAAATCATATTTTTAAATGATAAGATGAGAATACCCATATTCTTTAACTGGGATAAATGAAATATTGATGAGTTTAATACCAAGAAGTTATTAACTTAATACTAAGCTGAAACTATGTCTGAAAATAGCCTCTAAACCGACTAGAAATGATGGGACAAGCCGCAACTAACTCTTGCAAAAACAAAAAGTTATCACTAAAAGACCGTAATGACCTCATGACTATTGTCCGTGGAGAATTAGGGCTCACAACTGATTCTAAAGAACAGGAAATCGGGAATCGATCTAAGCGTGATCTGTATGCTGAGAACCTGAACATATATCACGAGACAATCTAGCACATGTATGCGTTAATACTTAAAGGTACTTAGCATGTAGGATAGAGTAAATCTTAAATAAAACATAACTAAACAAGCACAAAATCAAGTATAATAATTGGAACATGATATATACAAAATTTCTGAGCTAACTGGATGCAATGACAAAATTTATAACATGCTGAGACTGAATAGTAACTAATCGTGAAATATGGTCAATACAATAGAGTCTGACTGAATTTTATGAGCTACTAATAATCGATAGTAAAACCACATAAGATAAATGAAGAGTCCGATGTATACGCCCCCTTGAGAGAATCCAATATACCCTGCAAGATGTATAAACATATGCTGGTCTGATCGCAAAACTGATGCACACCGAGGGAACTTGCAACTTACTTGGCTAGTAGTTCTGGGACTAATTGGGTCCGTTGATCCCTAGTCCAACTCAGTATTATGCTACTCCAAATGAATTATGTGATTAATACATTAAGACTTAATTTGCGTAAATAGTGTACAGCTCAAAACTGAACATGCAAACTGAGTATTCAACAATTAATATGATAATTATGCATTAATAATCGAGGCATGTACATCTGAAGTAAGTGAAGTATCTGACCTAGCATAAGTAATTCAATAATTAAAGAAATACATAGCTAGGGTTCTGAAACTCATGCGACAAATTGAATAATAACTTTACATATGATTTGGAACATATATCTAACAAATTCTTTATGATCTACTATAATTCTACAAACCCTAGCTCTATTCATCATAAGAGAATTTAGAACTAACTAAAAACTAGGGATCCAATGGGTGAAATGAACCCACTAATAAAATCCCACATACCTGGAGATAAAATTCACGAAGAAATATTTAGATTTTGGGGTTGGAACTGAGGGAACCTTTTTGCGTTCTTGAACTATGGTTCTTGAACTTTTTCTGCTTTCTTGCTATTAATTTTCTATGTTTTGATTTAATGACTTGACTTATGCATGTTTTAGTTATGTTTCTACTCTTTAAAAGAATAAAATATTATGATTTGGTGTCAAAACCACGTATCTTAGGGTTTAACAAAGTGGGAAAAGACCAAAAGAACCATGAGTTAATTATTGTCGGACCAAACAATGCCTGGACTAACAGGTCATCGTTCAATCGATGGTCCGTCGTTTGGGTCCATAAGTTGGGTTTGTTTCATATACCTTTGCTAAAATGGGCATAACCTTTTACTCAGATGTCTAAATTTCGAAAACTCGATGGCTATGGTAAGCCAATTCAACTATATATCATTTCATATGTCGTGGGACACCTAATTCATTTTGTGCTATGAGTTATTATCAATTGACTGTCTGCTAATTTTCACCTATAGTACGTATGTCCATCTATGGACCGCACTGGTCAATCGTAGTTCATGTCAGAGGATAGGTAAATGGGGTGTTGATCATCGCACACAGACTACGGACCGTAGTTTGACTTATAGACCGTAGGTCTGTTTGTGGATCGACACATGGTCAATTTTTCTTGGTTATGTCATGGGAGAGTTTCAATTATAAATGGCAGATGTGCAGTACGTGTTGTAGGTTAGTCTACGGTCCATCGATAGTGATCGTCGATTTCACCTAGATATTTCTGAAAAGCTGATTTTTGGTCTATTTTGGATACAGGGTGTTACATGAATGAATAGAATATCTGGAGTTATAGTATTATGTATGAATATAATGTCTCAACTCACTAACGTTAGCAACATACAATCTACCCTAGTAGTGAAGTACATCATCTCCGCCTTAGGAGAAAACGATCACTCTATGATTATGGACTGCACCCTTAAGTTTAGCATCATGGCATCACTGTCTTGATTTTCCTTAACTTCCACTACGAAAAAAGTTTTTCCCCATTATAAACTTTTACACCACTGCCTGATATGCTCATGAGGAGAAATCCCAACTGAGCAAGACAGTGAACATCATTCACGAGCTCATTCCTTTCTTCCTCAACATGAGATACACTACCCATAGATAATCTGCTAAGAACATCTGCTACTACATTCGCCTTACCGGTATGCTAATGCACACTCATATAATAATTCTTGAGGAACTCCAGTCATCTCCTCTAGATAAGATTCAACTCTTTCTGGGTGACACATGTTGAAGGCTCATATGGTTAGTGGACACATCTATATGAACACCACATAAAGAGTCTCCAAATCTTAAGTGCAAACACCTTTGCTGCAAGCTCGAGGTCATGAGTTTGATAGTTCTTCTCATGTAACTTAAGTTGTCTAGAAGCATAAGATATAATATTATCTTGTTGCATATATACACAACCTAGATCAACTATGGATGAACTTCAACAGATCATATTACCATATGAACCCTCAGGTAGAGTCAAGTAAGGAGTCGTAGTCAATTTAGTTTTCAATTATGCAAAGCTTTTCTCACAATCATTGACCATTAAAACATAAGCACCTTCTAGGTCAATGTAATAAATGGTGATGCTATAAATGAATGTCCTTCCATGAACCTTCGATAATAACCCACTATAGCTAAGAATCTTCTAATAACTGTAGCAAAGTAGGTCAGACCTATTGCTTCTATCTTCTGGGAATCCACTCGAATTCCTTCGCTAGATACAATGTGACTAAACAAAGTAACAGATTGCAACAAGAACTCACATTTTCTAAACTTAGTGAATAAATAGCAATCTTTGATATAATGTGACTAAAGGAAATCAACAGATTCCAACGCACGATAGAAATAACGAGAAAGTGAAGTTTTCCTAAAATACATCATAGCGCTCTTGGTTCACTTCACACCAATAAAAAGGACTTTACTCAGCGTGGCATTTCAGACATCCTAGGAAACTTAAACATAATACTCTAATACCAAATTTGTCCCGCGCTGATCTACCCTCTAGACACGGACATTGGACTTAGGACCACACGTGATCCAAAGCTAACCTTGCTGGCATAAAAGCATACTGAGAAAATAAACTGATGTGGAAGCTAAATCATAATTAAAATGAAAAAATAGGGAATACCCATATACTATAACTGATATATATGAAAATTGATGAGTTTAATACAAAGAAGATATCAACTCAATATTACGTTGAAACTAACTATAACTGAAAATAGCCTCTAACTGGATAGAGATGTTAGGACAGGCTTAGCTTAGTCTAGAAAAAACTAAAACTAAAGGACTACAAATATTGAATCTAAACTCATGACTATTGCCATTAGGGAATGTGGACTCAACACTGATTTTGCTGAAGTGTAGATCGCGAATCGATCTAAGCGTGATCTAGATGCTAAAAATTATAATGTACATCACGAGAAGATGTAGCGCACATATGTCTCAGTACTTGAAAGGTAATGAGCATGCATGATAGAGTAAAGCTAAAATATATCATTACTGAACAAGCACTAAAGCAAGTATAATATTTTGAACATAATATACTAAATTATAAACTAACTTGATGAATTGACTAAATTTACAACAGGTTGATAATGAATACTAAGAAAACTGTATATGCCCCATCGAGAAGACCCAATATAGTTTTTTAAAGGTATAAAGGCATGCTGGCATGATCACTAAACTGATGTCCAAAGAGGAGACTTACAACCTACATGGCTAGTAGTTCTGAGACTATTTCGGTACGCTCAACCTTAGTCCAACTTGGTATTATGCTACTCCAAATGAATGAAGTGGTTAACTTTTATGACTGAATTCCTCTAAATATTGGATAGCTCAAACTGTACATGCAAACAGAAAATACAACAATTAATCTGGTAATGATGCAATAATAATTGAGGCATGTACAACTGAATAACTAAATAATCTGACCTAGCATGTGTAATTCAAGAACTAAAGAAATACATAGCTAGTGTATAAAATTCATGCGATAAACGTAGCATGTGGCATGTACATATTAAGTAACTGAAATATATACCATAGCATATGTAATTAAAAAACTAAAGAAATACATAGCTAGGGTTATAAAATTCATGAAATAAACTTAATAATAACATGGTAATCTAATTTGGAACATAGGAGTAACTAATTCGTGATGATCTTCTGTAATTCTAGAAACCCTAGGTGTACTCCTGATAAGGGAATCAAGAAGCAGGTTGAATTCCAAGGATCCAATAGTTGGAAGGAACCCACTAGCGAAATATCAAATGCCTGGTGATGAAATCCACAGAGAGATTTTAGATATCGGGGTTGGAACTGATGGAACCTTGTTGCATTTTAACTAGGGTTCTTGACCTTTTTCTCCTGTCTTGCTTCAAATTTACTATTTTTTATTAATGATTTGGACTTAGGTAAGTTGTAGTTATTTTTCTAGGCTTAAACTAACTAAAAACTAATGATTACGATCCAAACATACAAGGAAAAGACCAAAAGACCACTGACTTAAAAATTGTTGGAGTTGACTGACAGATCGTCAGTCCACTAACGGTTTGAGACAGAGAACTTAAAGTCACATGGAGAATCGATAGAGTATATTGATGGAATGTAAGTCGATTGATGATCCATACTGGTCGACCGTTTATTAAGTTTAAGAATAGAAAGTCAGTTGGCGAATCAATGGAATCGAGTGATGGACCATAAGTCAACTGACAGGACGTACTGGTCAACCATCATTCGCGACTAAGAGTTGGAAGTTAGCTGGGAAATCGATAGAGTCAACTGACGAACTGTAAGTGATTGACGGTCCGTACTGGTTGACGATCGTGCGCGACTGAAAATGGGGAGTTAGCTGGGCAATCTCGGAGTCGACTGACGGATTTTAAGTTGACTGACAGAACGTAGGTGATCCATCGCTGGCACCTGCAACTTCCGTAAATCTACATTTCTTTTGTCATTTTTGGATTCGGTATATTACGTTACCCTTTTCTTTCAATTGTTCTCTACTCTTTTATTTTATCTTGGTATTTTTGTTAACATCCAAAAGGACACATTTAAATTTAGCCACAAGTCTTGACTATGAAAAGAAAGAGGAAACACAATGTGGATCCTTTTGAAAACAAATTGAGGAATGACTTTCATCACATAAAAACAACACTCTTAGACGAAGTTCATTTGTTCAACACAAATTGTTTGTCAATTTTTTTTGTATATGATTTCTTAACTTTCTAAATTGATATCATAAAACTTTTATTAATCAGTCCTAACTTAATTTTTAAAATTAAATTTAAAATATATTTATTGATACGTATCTTTATTTTTTAAAATTTTATGATTTTTATAAGTTTATTGTGATTACATTTTTTTGTCACAGTTTGCTGAATATGCTCATATACTGCATTTCTTACATGTCATTTATTTAATTCGTTAGACTAGTTAATATATTTTATTAGATAATTTTATTAATATTTATTTATTTATTTTGTAAAGTGTAGAAATACCTTTAAATGAGGATAAAAAATATATACACAAATATTTTCATAATTAATAATGTTGAGCCACAGTCCCGAGCCCAGATTTAAGCTCGTCGTACAAATATTACCTATTTAAGTGCTAATTAGGTCAAAAAATAAAGTGGTTGGTGGAAAATTTTCAACAAGGGAAAAAGAAAAATATTTTTCTATCCTATTCTAAATGATCATCTGCCACCCAAAGCCCCTGTTTTCCTTTTCCGAGGACAATCACCAAAGCCTCCATCAACAACCCCCAAAAAATCTCCCTCACCCCATTAAAACAACTAGTTAACCTATCTTCTCCATCACCAATCATGCACAACTCAACCCACTATTCCACCAGTCTACCACCCAAACAACCCCAAGATTTCTTCCATTTTCATTCACTAAAAAACCTCGTTTCATTTTTCTCTTTTTTCTATTGAACCAATGAGCCTCTAACTCTGCAAGTAGCGAACTTCTAGTTTGCACACAGAAGCTATTAATGACGAACACAACTCCAGAAACTAGAGCAGAGCACCAGATCCAGAAGAATAAACTAAAAACTCTAACAAGCCTTTAACTTTGAAATCTGCCCTGAGAAATAAGATAGGTAACTTTTTTAATTTTGTAATTTGTTAATCGATCTGAGTTTATTTTTTCAGCTTCTTTATTGTTGTTAATTCTACTAAAATGCATTACCACTTATTACTATTATGGGGTTTGCAGTTTTGTCATTGTTTATTGATTTATTTTTAGTTATTAAGTTGTTATTATTATTAATTTACTGCACATTAAATTATTGATATTTCTATTTTCTTTTATTAAATAATGCTTAACTTTACGTTTTTCATGTTTCTTTGTTCTCATTTTTTAAATTAGTGGCAAATTATTCCTCTATTTCTTTGTATAAATGTATTTTACCGTTTGTTGATTCATTTTGTAATTGATTAACTTTATTTTTATTTTTATTTCAACTCAGAATATTATCGTTGATATATTATCACATTGCTTATATTATATTCAATAGTTAACATATAATTATCAGTTTATCCTTTAGGTATGGTTGCCACAATTGTTATTTCTTTATTTTAACATGTGTGCATTTATATTATTTCTTACATTACAAGTTAAAATTTGCCGATGAAGAAATTATGGATGATTTCCAAGGCCTTACATGTAAATACGATGACCTTTATTTTTGACTTTTTATTACTTTCATTTGTTATAGCCACCTAAATTTGAAAAAAAAGAACAATTAATTTAGCTAAGACCCATAATTTTGGATTTTCAAGAATGTCTAACACCTTCTCTTCGAAAAAACATGAACCTTTACCTAGAATCTATTAGTTATGAAAATATTTTTCCAGTGAAATTAATAAATTAATTGGTTTACTAGTTATTTCCTTAATTTAGATCGGGACTCCTCTAAAACTTTTTTAATCTAATTTTGTTTTTAAAATATATAATTTAATTGAATGAATTATATTACTTTTTTCAGTAACCACGATGTTTAGCCGTAATTTAATTAAGTATGGATGTAAACAACTCCTACTCATCGGATTAAATACTTGAGAAAGTATCACTAAAACGAAAATTTAAAATTAACTCTCTATACTCATAATTGTTAAATTAAATTAAATAAATTCCAATTTTATTGGAATGAAGCAGGAAGACAGAATTCAAATAGCCAAACTTTAGCACTAATTTTTAGGGATCTCAGAGCACAATAGCAAGGCAATCATTGTGAATTAGGAATTCTTCTCGATGACTTGCTGCGGACAAACAGGTCATGCACAAACACCAAAAATAGTTAACCGTGCTAATGGTCAAGCTCAACAACTGAATCGACTTATTTTTGGGAGCTTATTACCTCCAAAAATTGTAGATTGTAGAGGAGATTCATGATAGTAGTGTGGAATTGAAAGTCACTTGGACAATGTTGATGGGAAAGAGATTTTGAAGAGGCTACAACTTTTTCTTATGCTGAAACTTTAAAAATCTTACTCCACCAGCGGATTCTGATAAAACCAACTGCAACAATGGTAAGAACTTAAATTTTATTCCTTGGTCACCATTGCTTCTGCATAAGGAATAAAATTAAAGGTCTTGTCATTGTTGTGGTTTCCTTTATTAGAATCTGCCATTGGAGTAGGATGTTTATATGTTTCTTCATAAGAAAAATGTAGTCGCCTCAACTGAGTTTTTTTCCCATCTCCATATGTCATTTCAACACTAGAATCATCAATATCTTGTATAATCGTATGAAATTTTGGATATAAGAAGCTCCCAAAAATAACACGATTTAGCTTTTGAGCTATACTAGTAGCAGGAATAGCTATTTTTGGTGTTTGTTTATGAGCAGTGTTTCGGCGGCGAGTCATCAGGAAGCACTCTCAATGTACAATTTATGCCTTGCTATTGCTCACCGAGAGACCTAAAATCAGTGCAAAGGTTTGAGTGTTTTCATTCCATTAGCATTAAAGTCAAAAGGAGGTTCATGTTGAAAGATAATTTTAAGTCGCATCTATTCATAGGTGAAGCAAATGCACACTATCTTTTCCATATTGATGTTCGAGGAGAGTGACACAGAAAGATATTTTTAAGCTGTATTTATTCGGATGTTAAAGATATACACCTTATCTAATTCATATTGAAGTTGGAGGAGCCTTGGGTTGAATAATATTGATATTCCATTACCTGAATTGGTAATGTTCGATGGATATGAATTTATGTTGTTCAATATTATCCTACTAATTGATTGTTTTGGTTAATCCTTCCAATGGAAAAACATTTATATTGCAAAATATCCTACAAATGGATTCTCATGCATCCTACTGACATACAAGCTTTTATTTTTCTATTTGGGGATTCACATTTTTTTGTCAGTGTGTGCTTGAAAACAAGAATTATTGATTCTGATAAAACATTGCAGAAACATGAAGTAACCAAAGTTTACAAAATCATTAAAAGAGATGAACATAAATGAATTAACAAAAAACTTTAAACTTTTAATGTACTAGGATGTCAAAAAAATTGAACACGAAAAAAATCAAGTCCACTGAACTCACAGTTGTTGTTCATCTTGTATTCCAAACATACTTAGAACAAAACTTTGAACATCTTTGTAAGAAAACATAGTTTAAGAACATTTTCACAACTAGAAAATTAAAACTAGTAGCGAAACTAGAATCAAAAACAGATTTAAAAAAAAGTATACGAAATATTTTTCTTAAAGAAGAATTGTTGTTAATATCTTTCTAAAGAATCTTACTAATTCCAACAAACGTTGCAGAAACACGAAGTTACCAAGTTTAATGAACCAGCGAAGAACAAAAGAATAGAAGAAGTGAAATGAATTCACAAATCTAAAGTTTGTAAAACACATACCAGAATCTGGAAAAAAAATTAATAGGAAAAAGATCAAGTCCACTGAATTCACAGTGTCCCCTTAAGGAAATTATTCCCCTCTATTATCCGAGGTTTGATTTGGAATATGACCTCCCTGGGTAAAATGATCTCAATCACCAGAGTATAGATACCAAAAACTCCGGTTTCAGCGAACCACTCAACGGCAGTAAAGTACACTTAGAATACTAGATTTAGTAGTTGAAGAAGAAGTTCATTAATTCTATATTAAAATGAGAGGAAATCCCTCAATTTAAAGAAAACAAAGGGTAGTGCGAAAAGGTTCTTATTGTGCCATACCGGAAAGGTCACAAACCTTTGGAAAAGTTATAATCTTTTAGAAAGGTCGTCACCTTTGATAAAAGTCACAACATTCCATAAAAGTCACAACTTTTCATAAAAGTTCCAACTTTTCAAAAAGTCACAACTTTTCATAAAAGTCACAACATTTCATAAAAGTCACAACTCTTCATAAAAGTCGCAACTCTTCATTTTCCATTCACACCTTTTTAAAATCCATCAATCCCCCGCATGAATGGTGAATGACTCGAAGACAAAGAAACGAACAAGTATGTGTACTTTAAAAGCAAGAATTAATTGCATCTTGATAAGTAGGTTTCCCTTGGACTTTTCGTAGTGAACATATGTCGGATATACTCGGTCAATCGGTAGATGCGATATCTTTGAACCGTCGAACTTTGGTGTATATCTAGACAACCATATGTCACATAATTAACACTATATTATTTATGGTTCTTACGGTTGTGTTCATTTAACCAAGAACACTTCCTGGTTTCATGAGTGTATTGAGAGATGGGCTTTTGACAATCATCTTCTTTGAAGCGGCTTACACTTCACACTTACATAGGTGATTTCTAACCGTGTTATCGCGTAGATACACTATTTGGTCAACTCTGCCAAACTTAGCAAATCATTAAAACCATTATGCTTTATTAACTCATTAACAAGCCATAATGTTTTATCCTTGTCCCTGAGCATTATCTTCATCATGAGAATGGATTGAGTTTATTGACAATGCCGAATCGTCATTCACAACTTTGTTTTTCTCCTTTAATCTAGGTCTTGGGATCTCCAGTCTACTAGGTAGAGTTACCGCCATGATGACTTGTCCTAAGCAATAAATTCATTCCCTTAGATGATATTTTAACTTTATCTCTAGATAGGCCTTTTTGTAAGTGGATTCGACACATTATACTTTGACTTTACATAGTCAATTCTGATAATTCCACTAGAGTAGTTTTCTAACAGTATCATGTCTATGTCGTATATGACGAGACCTTCCGTTATACGTCATGCTCCATTCCTTACCTATTACATCTTGACTTTGAAAGTGTATGCATACTAATTCCAATGGTTTGGGCAAAAATAGAATACCTATTAAGAAATTCCGGAGTCTTTTAACTTATTCACCGACCTTATCTAGAGCACCTAGCTCAAAGATCATTGTAGAGCTAGCGATACATGTCTCTTTTGAAATATTTCTAAGAGACTGCTCCTCTTCAAATAGTAAATACATATCCACTTATGAATTTTACTTTATTCTTCCGATGATTCAATTTGCATCACTGTATCTTTCAATATTGTTGAATATTGTTATAATGCAAGACATAGTTTTAAGTATTATTTTAAATACTCCAAAACTCTATTTATTGTCATCTAATGAATTTATTTGGGATCACTTGTGAATGGAATCAGTTTAAAATAGCAAATGTTATATCTAATCGTACACACTATATGATATACATCATGCTTCCAAAAATCTAGCACAATCCAATTGTGAGTCACTTTTGTTTTCATTTTTTTGAAATGCAAAGCTCACATTTATTTGACACTTGAAATTATTGACATTCAAATATTTGAACTAGTTAAGTACCTTTTCAATGCAATGAGACTGTGAAAAAGCTAAACATTATGGAGTTCCACGAATTCTTATATCTAATATCGCATTAGCAACTACAATAATTTTCATTCCACTTGCTTTATAGCATACGTTTAGTAGCATTTATGTCATTAGTGTCTCTATTGATGATCAACATATCACCAATATTCAAACAAACAATGACTTTATGATTTTAATGTGAACACATTTATCACTTCCATCATTCTTCAATCCATTTGCCGACATGGTTTGATTGAGTTATGTCATTGTTTTGGTGCTTCCATAATAAGACTTAACAAGTTCACATACTTTCTTTATTTTACTAGGCACCACAAAACCCTAGGGTTGTTCCATGTAAATTTCTCCCTCCAATTCTATATTTAAGAAAGTTCTTTTCGCATTCATTTGATGAATTTGGAGGTCATATACCAAAGTAATAATTTTTGCATCCGAATGGATGTAATTCTAATTATTAACGAGTAAATATATCGACAAGATCAAAATCTCATTTTTTTTCTAAAGCCTTTGACACAAAGTCTTGCTTTATGTTTTTCAACAGTTCCATCAACTGTTAGTTTTCCTTCTAAAGATTCATTTTGAACCCAAAGGTTTATTTTCTTGAAGAAGATACATTAACTTCCAATTTGTTTATTGACACCATCTTTCCAAAGGATGAGTCTAAAGAAGACACAGAAAATGTTACAAAATCATATTCGAAGGAAGTAAATGTCCTTTAACATTTTACTAAGCCTCTGAATCTCTTTATTAAGTAGATTATCCTTTTCATTTCCTAGGCCTTTTAGACCCTTCTCTAGACTACTCAAGTCTAATTTTACAGTCCACAGTCATAGGTCCTATTTTAATTCTTTTAGGAATAGGATCTTGGACTTTGACTAGATACCCCCACATTTTGATATATTTCAAGTTGAATTTCCTTTCTTTCCATTTCTCATGTGGAAAATATTCTCATCGAACAAAATCACTTTCTTTCTAAAAGGACAAAACTCTTTGTTGATTCTTTTTGCAGTAAGGATAGTTCCTCCACACAAGTTTTGTGTAAACCCGAACTTATAAATAATGCATCCATCATTTCTTTCAACATTCAGTTTTTCATTAGATTGACGTGAATATGACAGTATTTTGATATTTCACTTTACAAACATATTTCTGCACAATGAGATTTATACTCTCCATTCTAATCACTTCTTATATATTTTTTTCACACTAATTTTCAACTTTGATATTACATTGTCTAGACATTTCTATTGCTTCATCCTTACCATTTAGCAAAGACAGTCATTTCTAATGCAATTCTCAGTAAAAATAACAAAAAATTTTCCCACCATGAGATGGTGTTAACTTCATATCATCAATGTTAGTGTAAATCAATTTTAAGGGATTAGAATTCCTTTCAAAAGATTTATAAGAATGCTCAACATACTTAGATTCCACAAAAACTTGACATTTTTATTTATTGCACTCAAAGTTAGGAGAAACTTCTAAGTTGATCAGTTTTTTCTTACAAGGTTTTGAAATTGACATGCCCCAAGTGTTCATGTCCAATACATTGACTCAAGCAAGTAAGAACAAATAAAAACATTGAGTTTGAAAAGCTCTTCGCAAGGTAGCTTTTTCCTCACTAATATTTTGTTCCCATTTCTTACAATTTTGTGTGATACAAACACTGTTTAGATTGTCAAATATCCTTTTTAGAAGGACATTTCCATAACTTTCAATGTGATTGTTATATAACTACCTATGAACAAAGTTTCATCGGGTTCAATAAAGACAATATAGTCCAACTGTTATTTTTACAAAAACATAACAAATGACAATTCACCAATATTCATGTCTATGCAAATACTTTTATTATAATAGACATATCTTTTCATGAAAATCACAACATTTTAAGTGATTTTTTTTCATTAAAAAAATACAATTATTTTGAACAAGTATATATATAATTTCGATGTTGGATACTAGTCACACTATATACTAGTAATAGAGAAACTCAACAACCACAATACCAAATATACTCCAAGAAGTTTGTGGGTATAACATAATACAAAAGTATCATTGAATTTCATATATTTTGTTCCAAAGTTAAATTAGACACCAAGTCTAATCATAAGCAAATAACCCCCACATTTCAAATGTGATCTCAAATATATTTTTCAAGTATTTGAAAATAGTTTTTCCACATATTTTAATGTTGGAAACATTATTCTACGAAAGAATTATAGTGTTGTAATTATCTTGGACAATGTTTACGCAATGTCAAAGTTCATTCCATAGTGACACAAAATCACAAATTCGAAGTCACTGGTATTTTTTCTCTATCATAAATAGACATGTCACTTAGTATTTTAAATATTAACAATAAGGACAAAACAAAATTGTACAATTTATTTCTATGTTACAATGAATTTTATAGAAAATCAAAAGTACAACACTGACTTATTATGTGAAGTTTTCATATTCTTCAAACCAATTGCAGAGTCCAATTTATCCAGAGTATAAAATCACAAAAGTTTTTAGTCTACAAAAATCAGATACACTAACATTTCTCATGGAGTACAAAACTACAAAAGTTTTTTTTTTCTCCAAACAGAATAACACATATTCTTTATCACATAGAAATGTTTTTCTTATCAAATAGTCTTCCAACTATAACAATTTGACGTACTATTTTATCAAACAAAAATATGCATCTCTAATTTTTGCAAACTAAAGAATTTTAAAAGCAACAATATCTGCGAAGTAAAATTCATTCCACAACATATGGTTAGCAAATCTTTTTCAAAAGATACACATACTTAAAAAAAATTAAAAAATCAAAGATGATTACTCTTAGAAACTATTTTCCTTCTTAGATAATATAATAAGAAAATTACCTAGTAATCTTTAAACAGAATACCATAAAAAAAAATTTTTACATTCTCACTTCGACTTTGCTAAAACAAAGCAACGAATTATGGAGAAGTAATGCATTTATATTCTACTTCCATGATCAGATTCTCTCAATCAGTAGAATACAAAAAAACTACTAACAGTATAATAATTTCCTTAAGATTGTTGTTCATCTTGTATTCCACACATACTTAGAACAAAACTTTGAACATCTTTGTAAGAAAACAAAGTTTAAGAACATTTTCACAGCTAGAAAATTAAAATTAGTAGCGAAACAAGAATCAAAAAGACATTTTTTAAAAAAAATATACGAAATATTTTTCTTAAAGAAGAATCATTGTTAATATGAGTCTAAAGAATCTTACAGATTCCAACAAACTTTGCAGAAACACGAAGTTACCATGTATACAAAAGAATAGAAGAATTGAAATTAATTGAAAAATCTAAAGTTTGTAAAACACGTACTAGAATCTATAAAATTTTTAATAAGAAAAAGATCAAGTCCACTGAATTCACAGTGTACCCTTAAGGAAATTATTCCCCTCTAGTATCCGAGGTTTGATTTGGATTATGACCTCCCAGGGTAAAATGATCTCAATCACCAGAGTATAGATACCAAAAACTCCGGTTTCAGCGAACCACGCAACGGCAGTAAAGTACACTTAGAATACTAGATTTAGTAGTTGAAGAAGAAGTCCATTAATTCTATTTTAAAATGAGAGGAAATCCCTCAATTTATAGAAAACAAAGGGTAGTGCGAAAAGTTTCTTATTGTGCCTTACCGGAAAGGTCACAAACTTTTGGAAAAGTCATAATCTTTCAGAAAGGTTTTCACCTTTCATAAAAGTCACAACATTCCATAAAAGTCACAACTTTTCATAAAAGTCGCAACTTTTCATAAAAGTCACAACTTTTCATAAAAGTCACAACATTTCATAAAAGTCACAACTCTTCATAAAAGTCGCAACTCTTCATTTTCCATTCACACCTTTTTAAAATCCAACAACAGTATCCCCTTAAGAAAATTATTCCCCTCTAGTATCTGACGTTTGATTTTGAATATGAACTCACAGGGTAAAATAATCTCAATCACCAGAGTGTAGATACAAAAAAAACTCAGGTGTCAGTGAACCAGCCAACAACAGTATAATACATGAGGGACAACAACGGCGCGAGGGGGGTCCCTCTTTCCAACACTTTTAACAATTAATAAGATTGTTTCGACATTTAAACTGTCCTATTTTTGTTTCCACCACCAATGAGGGACAAATTACTTTTCATTAATGCATAAGAGGACTTTCCAAGTTCTCAAATCTTCAAGTTCTCAACTTTTCAAGATCCTCTTTTTCCCTCTATTTCCCATCAATCTTTCTACATACCCAAAAATCCCCTACACTAATGGGGAATGTTTATAACATAGGAATGCACTGACAAGTGTTTACTGTACAGGCAAGGATTAATAGCATCTACATAAGTAGTTTTTTCCTTGGACTTTTCGTAGTGAATATATGTCGGATATACTTGGTCAATCGGTAGATGTGATACCTTTGAAACGTTGAGCTTCAGTGTATATCTAGACAAACATATATCACACAATTAATCATTTAGTGTTTATGGTTCTGATGGTTGTGTTTGTTTTAGTCATGAACACCTCCTGATTTTATGAGTGTATAGAGAATAGTCTTTTGACTTAAAATTCTCTTTGAAGCGTCTTCCACTTCACACTCACATAGGTGATTTCTAACCGTGTAATCTCGTAGATACAGTATTTGGTCAAACCTACAAAACTTAGCAAATCATTAAAATTTTAAGCTTTATTATCTCATTAACAAGCATTAAAGTCTTCAACTTGTTCGTGAACATTCTCGTCATCATGAGAATGGATATAGTTAATTGACAATGTAGAACCTTTAGCGACAACTTTGTTTTTCTCCTTGAATCCGACTCTTGGGATGTCTAGTTTTCTAGATAGAGTTACCTTTAGCTGACTTGTGCTAAGCCGTAAACCCATTCCCTTAGATGATCTTTCAACTGCCTCTCTCACTAGGCCTTTCGTTTGTGGATCTGACAAATTATCGCTTGACTTTACATAGTGAATTGTGATAATTCCACTAGACAACAATTGTCCAACATTGTTATGTCTGTATCGTATATGACGAGACTTCTGTTGTACATGACGCTCACTGCCCTACCTATTGTTGCTTTACTATATCAATGTATGCAAATAGGTCCAACAGGTTTGGGCAAGAATGAAATATCCTCCAAAAAGTTTTGTAGTCATTCAGCTTCTTCATCAGCATTATCTAAAGCAATGAATTAAGATTCTATTCTTGAGGGAGCAATACATGTCTGTTTGGACACCTTCCAAGAGACTTCTCCACATCAAAGTATGAACACACAACCACTTGTGGATTTTATTTCATTTGACCCGTTGATCAAATTTGCATCACTATATCATTCAATCACAACAGGATATTTATCATAATGTAAAGCATAGTGTTGTGTATATTTTAGATATCCCAACACACGTTTCATTACCATCCAGTGAGTTTGATTTGGATTACTAGTGAGCCGACTCAGTTTGCTAATAGCACATGTTATATTTGGTTGCATACAATTCGTAATATATATCAAACTTCCCAGTACTCTGGCATATTCCAATTGAGAGACACTTTGACCTTCATTCTTTTAAAATGTACAACTTAAATAAATTAGAGTTTTGACAATATTGAAATTCAAGTACTTGAACTTATCCAATACTCTTTCAATATAATTATATTGATATAATGCTAGTCTCTGAGGATCTTTTATAATCCTGACCCCTAAGATCAAATCAGGAACTCCTAAGTCCTTCATATAGAACTTGCTGGACCACACGTGCTTAGTAGAATTTATATCGCCAGTGTCTTTACTTATTATTAAGATGTCGTCAACATAAAAAAAAACAATGAATTCATGATTCATAACGTTTTTAATATAAACACATTTATCACGTTTGTTAATCCTGAATCCATTTGCTAACATGGTTTGGTAAAATTTAGCATGTCATTTTTTGGGTGCTTGCTTGACACCATAAAGTGACTTCACAAGACTGCACACTTTCTTTTTCTTTACAAGGAACTATAAACCCTTTATGTTGTTCCATATAAATTTCTTCCTGCAACTCTCCATTTAAGAAGGCTATCTTTACATTCAGTTTTGGATTTTAAGATCATGCACTGCTTCTAATGCTATTAAAATCCTAGTTTATGTTATCCTTGTTACTGGAGATTATGTGTCAAACTAGTCCATACCTTCTGTTTGTCTGTACCCTTTGACTACCAGTCTAGCCTTATATTTGTGAATAGTGCCTTTAGGCTTCATTTCCCTTTCAAGGATCCACAATGATCCTAAAGTTAATTTCCCGGAAGAAGATCAGCCAATTGTAATTACTTAAAATTGATTTGATATCACTATAGATTGATTGTTTCAATAAGTTGACTTAGACGAAGACATAACTGCTTTAAATGTTTGAGGTCATTTTCAAGCAATAGTGCCACAAAATCTAGTCCAAAAGAAGCAGGTTTCTGTTGGCGAGTAGTATGCCTAAGATACTCACTAGTTAGTGTATTTTCTGTTAATTCTTCTCATGGTCGTTTAGGTATTTCACATGCCGACTCACATTATGTTTTATACGGAAATATGTTTTCAAAAAACTCTACGTATCTGAATCAATTATCGTATTAACATGAATCTCAGGATTATCAGATTGGTGAACCAAAAACCGGCAAGCCTTAATGTTCACAACATATCCAATTAATACACAATATTTTGTTTAGGGTTCAATTTTAACCCTCTTCGGTAAAGGAACCTCTACCATGGCTAAACACCCCCACACTTTGAAATATTTAAAGTTGGGGTTCCCTCTTTTCCACAACTCATATCGAATGGATTATTGAGTATGTTATTAGCCACAAGGATGGCTTCCCCCCAAAGGTTTTGTGGTGAACCAGAATTGATCATCAAAGCATTCGTCATTTCCTTTATGTTCTGTTCTTCCGTTTCGCCAAACCATTTGACTGTGGTGTATAAGGTGCAGTAGTTTGATGAATAATACCATATTCTAAACATATCTCTGCAAAAGGAGATTTATATTCTCCACCCCTATAACTCTGAATCATTGTTATCTTTAGATTGAATTTGTTCTCCACTTAATTTTTGTATTGCTTAAATGCCTCAGTTTCTTCATCCTTACTTTTAAGCAAATATATATAACAAAATCTAGTGCAGTCGCCAATAAAAGTTATAAGATACTTTTTTCCACCACGAAATGGTGTCGACTTCATATAACATTTATCTGTGTTAATGAAGTCTAAAGTTTTGGAATTTCTTTCAATAGACTTATAAGGATGTTTAACAAACATACTTTCCACACAAATTTCACATTTTGATTTATCGCATTTAAAATTAAGAAAATACTTCTAGATTAACAAATTTTCGCAAGACTTTGTAATTTACATGTCGCAAACAGGAATCCCATAAATCTTTTGACTCAAATAAGTAAACAGAAGTAGAATTCTTATTTATACATTACATTCAGTTGAAAAGACCTTCATTGTGGTAGCCCTTTCCTATGAACATTTCATTCTTACTTATTACAACTTTATCACTCACTAGGACACACTTAAACCCGTTCTTAACGAGTAGTGCAACAGAACTAAATTCTTCCTAATAGTACGGACATGTAAAACACTGTTCAAAGCAAATACCTTGGAGGATGTAATTTTAAACATTACTTTGCCAGTTCATGCAATTCCGTGAACAAATCTTCATCGTACTCAGCTTGAATGAACGTTGCAAAAGCTTCTTTTGCAAATATGTCTAGTGGTACCTAAGTCGACCAACCACTCCTTAAGATTTAAAAATAAGTTACACTCCGAGATCATTTAACACAAGTAATCTTCATCTTCCATCTTTTCCACGATGTTTGCTTGAATTTTGGCTTTGTCTTTTTCTTTGTCCTTTCTTGGAGCACGACAATCAGAAGACCTATGACCATCCTTGCCACAGTTGTAACAGTTGCCTTTGAATTTCTTCTTGGCAGTTCTGACTTCTGCCAGTTGGAATTCTTTCTCTTTTTGTCTTTTGTAGGATCTTCTTCAACAATATCAACTCCAATAATTATTGAGCTCTTACGAGACTTCATTTCAACGTTTTTGTTATCTTCCTCAATCTTGAGCCGAATCACAAGATCTTGAAGCTTCATTTCTTTATGCTTGTGCTTTAAATAATTCTTGAAATCATTCCACGAAGGAGGCAACTTCTCGATCGTTGCAGCCACTTGAAAAGCTTCATTTACTACCATATCTTCAGAAATTAGATCATGGAGAATAAGTTGAAGTTCCTGCACTTGTGATCCAACAGTTTTACTATCTACCATTTTATAGTCTAAAAACATGTTGACAAAAAAACTTTTTCAAGGATGCATCTTCTGTATTTTATTTCATCTCAAGTGCATCCAGCGATTCTTTTGAAGTTGTTATTGCACAATAGACATTATATAAGTCATCCTCTAAACTACTCAAAATATTTACATAGGAAGTCTGTTTGTTTCCATGCTTCAACAATCATGAATTTTTCTGTGTCTAACATATCATCATCAGGCACTGAAGTTTCTTCACTGGAAAATTTCCGCAGACCAAGAGTGGTAAGCGAGAAAAATACTTGTTGCTGCCATTCTTTGAAATTCACACTAATGAATTCACCCGGTTCCTCTGCTTGTGGTACAACAGTTTGGGTTGGTGTAACAATAGACAATCTAACAGCGTTGTTTGCTATTTTTGATAAACAAAAATTGATACAATCTTAGTAAGCAATAAATTATAATTCCAGACTTCAAGGAGTATAAAATCACGATGATTTTGTCTCCATCAGAAACACAAATTAATATACAATAAAAATTAATTTTCTTAAGATTGTTGGTAGTTTCTGTTTGAAAACCAGAATTACTAATTCTAATAAAACTTTGTAGAAACCAGAAGTGACCCAAGTTTAAAGAATCAGTACAAGAGATGAACATAATTTAATTAAGAAAAACATAAAATCTGTAACTTACCAAAATCAGAAAAAATTTGAACAAGAAAAAGATCAAGTCCACTGAACTCACTGCGTCCCCTTAAGGAGATAATTTCCCTCTAGTATTCGAGGATTTATTTGGAATATGATTGCCCATGGTAAAATGATCTCAATCATCAGAGTATAGATACCAAAAATCCTGGTGTACATGAACCAGTCAACAGTAGTAAATACACGAAGTAATTTGTTGTGCAGAAAAAGAAGAGTCACAAAAATTTGTAATGAAAATTATGGAGATGAATGGTATTTATAGGCAAGAGGAACAGATCCCGAAAGCTTGCAATCCTTTCAGAAATCACACTACCATTACTGAAAGTTTGCAACCTTTCAAATGGTACTGGCTATTCCTGAATATTGCAACCTTTCAGAAAAGTCATTTCCAAAAAAATGGCGCGATATTTCAATAAAATGGGAATTTTTGTAAATTAAAATGGTCGCGCGCGGATCAGACTTAGGTCAGGTTAGTCAACTAAAAAGTTGAAACGCTTTAGTTAATTTCAACTGAATAACTGAAAACATTTCTGTTATCAACTAATTAATTGAAAACATTTTTGACCAATTCATTAATTAATTAATTAAAAATATTTAATTAAATATTTAAAACAAACTTCGTCAAAAAAATAATCTCTCGATCGATCATTATCCAAAGCAAAAGCCAAAGTCAAACGCGCGAGGGGGTTCCCTCTTTCCAACTCTATTAATAATTAATAGAAGTGTTTTGATATTTAAACTCTCCTATTTTTCTTTATACCACCGAGGAGGGACATATGCGTTTTCATCAAATCATAAGAGGACTTTTCAAGTTCTCAACTCTTCAAGTTCTCAACTTTTCAAGTTCCTCTCTTTTCCTCTATTTCCCATCGATTCTTGCTACATAACAAAAACATTTGTCGTATTAAATGGAATGACAATCATTTTATCACAATTATTATATTATGTCAATAGATATGTTTGTAGTTTTAACAAACTTACATCACACTTCAATAATCAGAAAGGTTGTTAACATTCATAGATACTAAAGCAAGAATCACTTCGAATAATCAAGATAATAGTGCATCCACAAAAACATGTAGAAACTATTATAGAAAGTATCGGAAGGGTTAACCTTTTCTTTAAATTATTTTCTACTCTTTAATTTTATCTTGTTGTTTTGGAGAACATCCAAAAGGACGCATTTAAGTTTAGCTACAGGTCTTGACAATAATTACAAAGACGCAACAAAGTGTGCAACCTTTTGATAATAAATTGAGGAAGGACTTTCATCACATCCAAACAACACTTCTATAAGAAGTACATGTGTTCGACACAAATTGAGTTTGTCAATTTTATTTGTATATGATTTCTTTCATCTATCATATCCAAAGAAAAGAATAGTTGTTGAGATGTTGGCCTAACATTTAAAAAATTTCATATAAGTTTTATTCATTCAATAGTCCTAACATCATTTTTAAATATAACTTTAAATAAATTTTTGGATAGTTATCTTTATTTCTCAAAATTTTATGATTTTCATAAGTTTATTTGTATTACGTTTTTTGGTCACAATTTGTTAAACAAGCTCATATTCGTTGTCTTCGTTACACTAGATAATATTCATTTTGTTCGCTAGTTTTATTAGTATTAATTTTTTTAGCAAAGTTTAAAAATACCTTTAAATGAGAATAAGAATTATATACACAAATATTTTCTCAATCAATTATTTTGGCCACAGTCTCGAGCCCACTGTTTGAGTCCATTGAATAACTTCCCTATTTAAGTTCTTATTATGTCAGAAAATAAAGTGGGTGGTGGGAAATTTTCAAGAAGGGAAAAAGGCTAAAATGTTTTTCTATCTTATTCTAAAAGAACATCCGCCACCTAAAGCCACGGTTCTTTTTTTCCAGTGACAATTGCCAAATCAACCATTAATAACCCCCAAACAATCTCCCACATTTCATTGAAACAACCAGTAAACTACGAGATAACCCATCCTCTCCATCAAAAAACAACCACCATTCAACCCACTACTCCAATAATCTACCACCCAAACAACCCCAAACATTCTTCAATATTCAAACACTAAACAACTATACTTCATTTTTCTCTTTTTTACTAGTGAAACAATGAACCTCTAACTCGAGAAAAGTGAACTTCAAGTTTGCACAAACAAGCTAATAACAGCGAAATAAGTCTGACAACTAGAGCACGTCGTCAAATTCAGAAGAATAAACTAGTAACTCTTTCAGGAATTTCACTTTCAGATCTGCTTGGAAAAACAACACTTTGGTAAGCTTTTTTAATTTTGTATTTTAATACTTATCTATGTTTATTTTTCAGCTTCTTTATTGGTGTTAATTTTACCTAAATGTATTTCCACTTATTACTATTAAAGGGTTTGCATTTATGTAATTCTTTATTCATTTGCTTTTAGTTAGTAAGTTGTTGCTAATAATTTACTACATATTAAATTGTATATATTTCTATTTCCGCTTATTAAATAATGTTTAACTGTATGTTTTTCATGTTTCTTTGTTCACCATTTTTTAATTATTTGCAAATTATTCCTCGATTTGTTTGTTTAAATTTCTTTTGTTGTTGATTGATTCATTTCATGTTTGATAAACTTTATATTGATTTTATTTCAATTTAGAGTATCATGGTTTATGTACTGTCACATTTCTTATATTTTATTTAATATTTAACATATAATACGTATTTTATCTATTAGGTATGGTTTCCACAATTGTTTTTTCTTTATCTTAACATGTGTGCATTGATATTATTTCTTCCATTACAAGTTAAAATTTGCCAATGAACAAATCGTGGAGGATTTCCAAGGCCTCGCATGTAAGTACGATGAGTTTTGTTCTTTTTGTTTTATTACTATCATTTATCATCTCCTCCTAAATTTGAAAAAAAAAGAAACAATAAATTTAGTGGAGACCCAAAATTTTGGATTTCCAAGAATGCCTAATACTTTTTTTCGAAGATACTTGAACCTTTACCTAGAATGTATTAGTTTTGAATATATTTGCTTATCAAAATAATAAATTAATTGGTTTACTAGTTATTTTCTAAATTAAGTAGCGACTCTTCTTAAACTTTTTATTCTTAATTTTTCAAAAATTATATAATTTAATTGAATGAATTATATTACTATTTTGAGTTACCCAGATGTTTAGCCGTAATTAATTAAGTAGGGATGTAAACAACTCATACTCAGCGGATAAAATAGTTGAGAAATTATCAAAATTCGACTCTCTAGTCTCGTACTTCTTAAAATAAATTAAATAAATTCCAATTTTATTAAAATGAAGCAGTAAGATAGAATTAAAACGGGCACACTTATAACAAATTTTAGGACTCTCAGTGCACAATAGCAAGGCAAACATTATGAATTAAGAATGTTTCTCAATGACACACCGCCGACAAACAATTCATGCACAAACACCAAAAATAGTTAACCCTACTAGTGCCCAAGTGCAACAACTGAATCAAATTATTTCTAGGAGCTTCTTACCTCTAAAACATTGTATATTGTAGAGGAGATTAATGATAGTGGTGTTAAATATTTAATTCAATAGTAGAATGCATATGAGAAAGATATTCTGAAGAAGCGACAACTTTTTTCTAATGCTGAAACTTCAAAAATCCTACTTCACCACGAAATTCTAATAAAAGCAACTGCAACAATGGTAAGAAATTTAATTTTATTCCTTGGTCTCCATTGCTATGGTATAAGGAATAAAATTCAATGTCTTGTCATAACTACGGTTTCCTTTATCAGAACCTCCCATTGGAGTAGGATGTTTCGATATTTCTGCATCAAAAATATGTAGTCGCCTCAACGGATATTTTTTCCCATTTGCATACTCCAAGTAAATTTAATCTTTACACACTACAATCATCAATCTCCTGTAAAATCCTTTAAAATTTTGTATGTAAGCAGCTCCAAAATGTAAGCAGATTTAGCTGTAACAATTTTTGGTGTTGTGTATTAGAAGTTTGTCGGCGGTGAGTCATCGGGAAGCACTCTCAACGCACAAGTTCTGCCTTTCTATTGTTCACCGAGAGACCTAAAAGATAGTGCAAAAGTGCGAGTTTTTGAATTCCATCAGCGTTTATGTTAAAGGAGGTTCGTGTTAAACGATATTTTGAAGTCGCATCTATTCAGAAGTAAAGAATATGCACCCTACCTATTCCATATTAATGTTCGAGGAGACTGACATAGAAAGATATTTTTAAACTGCATTTATTCGGAGGTGAAAGATGTGCACCTTATCTAATTCATATTGAAGTTGGAGGATCCTTCGGCTTAAGAATATTCATATTACCTTACCACAAGTTGAAATGTTCACATCTATCCTATCGATGAATAATTATATATTCAATTGATGCACATTCATTTATATTTCCCAAATATCCTAATGATGGATCA
This sequence comes from Solanum lycopersicum, assembly GCF_036512215.1. Lineage (NCBI taxonomy): Eukaryota > Viridiplantae > Streptophyta > Magnoliopsida > Solanales > Solanaceae > Solanum > Solanum lycopersicum. Next base: position 29,721,383 of record NC_090808.1, read on the forward strand.
TCTTAATATGTCCTACCGATACACATACATTCATATCCTATCAATGGATTATTTTCATTCGTTGTACAGATATACATGTATTTATATTCTACTGAAAGACTGTCTTCATTCATCCAACCGATGGACATACATTCATATCGTGCTGATGGATCATTTTCATTAGTCCTCTCGATGGACATATATTTATATCCAAATGATAGGTCGTCTTCATTCATTATACTGATGGACATGTATTTATATCCTTCTAATAGATCAACAAATATCTATCAATGGATTCAAAAATGTCCTACCGAAGGATAGGTATCTATTTTGTTCAATAACATCCAACCGATTGATCCTTCTCGTTTATTCGTCCAATGGACAAATATTTATATAGAAAAATATCCTACAAATGGATTCTCATCAATCATATTGACATACAAGCTTTTATTTTTCCAAATATTCTATATGTGAATTCACATTTGTCATATGAAATAGTTTGACAATCATTTTATCACCATACTGATATTATTTCGATAGATATGTTTGTAGTTTTAATAAACTCACATCACACTTCAACAATAAGAAAAGGTTGTTAACATTCATGGATATTGAAGCAAAAATAACTTTGAATAATCAAGATAATAGTGTATCCACAAAATCATGCAAAAACAATGATAGAAAGTGTCAGTAGGGATGATATACTTCTCTTTAAATTATGATCTACTCTTTAGTTTTATCTTGGTGTTTTCGAGAACATCCTAAAGGATAAATCTAAATTTAGCCGCAGGTCTTGATTATGATTTCAAAGACACAACACAGCGTGGAACCTTCTAATAACAAATTGAGGAATGTCATGCATCACACCCAAAAAACACATTTTTATGAAGTTCATATGTTCGACAAAAATTGAGTTTTTCAATTTTCTTTGTATATGATTTCTTTCATCAAACATATTCAAAGAAAAGGACAATTGTTGGCATGTTGGCCAAACATTTTAAAAGTTCATATCTATAAGTCTTTTTTATTCAATAGTCCCAACTTCATTTTTTAAATATAATTTTTAATAAATTTATCGATACTCATATTTATGTCTCAAACTTTTAGGATTTTTATACGTTAATCTTTGTTATAATTTTTTGTCACAGTTTGTTGAATATGCTCTTAAATTGCATTTCTTACACCTCATTCATTTTATTCTTTACACTAGTTATTGTTAATTTTGTTATCTAGTTTTAGGAAAAATTTTTCTTTTTTTTTTAGCAAAGTTCTGAAATACATTTAAATGTAGATAAGAATATTTTCATAATCAATTATACATAGCCACAGTCTCGAACTCATAAATTGAGCTTATTGTATAACTATTCCCTATTTAAGTTTTTATTAGGTAAAAAAATACTGTGGGTTGTGGGAAATTTTCAAGAAGAGATTAAGCCTAAAATATTTTTTTTATCATATTCTAAAAGAACGGTCGCCTCCCAAACTCCCTATTTTTTTTGGTGACAACCCGCCAAAACCTCCATCAACAACCCCCCAAAGAACCTTCCTCACGCCATTGACATACCCAGTAAACAACTAGACAACCCATCTTCTCTATCACAAAATAACCACCACTCAACTCACTGCTCTACCAATCAACTACCCAAACAACCCCAAACTTTCTTCCATTTTCATTCACTAAAAAACCTCGCTTCATCTCTCTTTTTTTTTCTGTGAACCAATGAGCCTCTAACTCATGCAGGCAACGAATTTCTAGTTAGCACAAAGAAGCTAATAATGGAGAACACAACTACGAAAACTAGCGCACGAAGCCAAATCAAGAAGAATAAACTATCAATTCTGACAAGCATTTCACTTTCAGATTTGCTCAGAAAAATAACACTTCGGTAACCTTTTTAATTTTGTATTTTTATATCTATCGGAGTTTATTTTAAGCTTCTTTATTGTTGTTAATCTTACAAAAATATAGTTCCTGTTTTTACTACCATGGCGTTTGCATTTATCTCGTTCTTTATTGATTTTTTTTTGCTATTAAGTTGTTGTTGCTAATAATTTGCTGCATAATAAATTATAGATATATCTATTTTCTCTTATTAAATAATGCTTAACTGTGGGTTTTTCGTGTTTATTTGTTCACATTTTTTTAATTATTGGCAAATTATTCCTCTATTTCTTTATTTAAATTTCTTTTGTTGTTGTTTGATTCCATTTATATTTTATTAACTTATTTTTTAATTTTATTTCAACTTAGAATAATATTTTTGATATATTGTCACATCGCTTTTATTTTATTGAATATTTGACATATAATTATAATTTTATGTTTTGGGTATAATTGTCACCATTGGTTTTTTTTCTTTATTTTATCAAGGTTGCATTCATATTATTTCTCAGTTTACAAGTTAAAATTTGCGGATGAAGAAATTATGGATGATTTCATAAGCCTCGCATGAAATGCGATGATTTTTTTTATTGATTATTACTTTCATTTATTAGATTCTCCTAAATTTGAAAAAAAATTAATTTAGCCGAGACCCAAAATTTTGGATTTCAATGGATGTCTAACACCTTCTCTTCGAAATTATTGTAGCCTTTACCTAAAATCTAGTAATTTTGAAAATAATTTCTTGTGAAATTAATAATTTAATTTTTTTCCTTGTAATTTCAAAAACTAGATGGGGACTCTTTTAAATCATTTTTATTTTTCATGATAAAAAAATATATAATTGAATTGATCGAACTACATGATGTTTAGCCGTAATTTATTTAATTAGGGATGTAAACAACTCATACTAATCGGATAAAATACTGTAAAAATATCACCAAAATGGAATTTCAAAATCTAATCTCTAGACTCATACTCGTTAATTTAAATAAAATATATTCCACTTTTATTAGAATGAAGAAGGAAGATAGAATTCAGACATGAACGCTTTAGCACTAGATTTTATGACTCTCCGTGTACAACAGCAAGGCAATTATTGTGAATTGAGAATGCTTCTCGATGACTCACCGCCGACAAACAGGTCATGCACAAACACAAAAAATAGTTAACCATGTTACTGATCAATCTCAACAACTGAATCGACTTAATTCATGGAGCTTCTTAACCATTAAAAATTTGTAGATTGTAGATGAGACTCATGATAGTAGTGTGGACTATGAAATTCACTTGGAAAATGCAGACGGAAAAGAGATTCTGAATAGGTGAAAACTTTTTTCTAATGCTGAAACTTCAAAAATCCTACTCCTGTGGGAGATTCTGATAAAAGAAACTGCAAAAATAGTAAGAATATGAATTTTATTCCTTCGTCACCATTGCTTCTTATAAGGAATAAAACTCAAGGTCTTGTCACTGTTGCTTTACTTTATCAGAATCTCCCATTGGAGTAGGATGTTTAGATTTTTTTGCATCATAAAAATGTAGTCACTTCGTCAAAGTTTTTTTTCCCATCTGCATACTCCAAGTGAATTTCATCTTCCGCACTACAATCATAATTTCCCACATACAATCATATGAAATTTTGGATGTAAGAAGCTCCCAAAAGTAAGAGGATTTAGCTGTTGAGATACACTAATAGTAGGGTTAACTATTTTTGTTGTTTGTGTATGAGTAGTTTGACGGCTGCGAGTCATCGGGGATTACTCTCAACACACAAGTTCTGCCTTCCTGTTGTTCACTGAGAGACCTAAAAATCACTGGGAAAGTCCAAGTGTTACAATTCCACTAGCATTGAAGTCAGAGGAGGTTCATGTTAAAAGATATTTATAAGTCGCATCTTTTCAGAGGTGAAGGATATGCACCCTATATATTTAATATTGAAGTTGGAGGAGCCTTGGGTTGAAGAATATTCATATTACATTGCCTGAAGTGGCAATGTTCACATCTATCCTATCTATGAATTACCATATGTTAAATTGATGGACATATATTTCGTTTTCCAAATATCTTACCAATGGATCACCTTCATATGTCCTACCGATGGGCATACATTTATATCCTATCAATGGATTATCTTTACTCGTCCTACAAATGGACATGTATTTATAATATACAGATGGACCGTCTTTGTTCATGCAACCGATTGACATACATTCATATCCTATCGATACATCATTTTCATTCGTACTACCGATGAACATGTATGTATATCGAATTGATGGGTGGCCTTCATTTATCCTACCGATAAACAAGTATTTATATCCTACAAATAGCTCAATAAATCTATATCAATGGATTCTAAAATGTTCCACCTATAGATATGCATTTATTTTGTTCAAACATATCTTATTAATTGTTCTTTCTTTTTTATCCTTCCAATGGACAAACATTTACAGTGCAAAATATCCTATTGATGGATTCTCATGTATCCTACCGACATACGAGCTTTTATTTTTCAAAAATTTTATCAGTAGAGTCACATTTGTTGTATCAAATGGACTCACAATCATTTTATCGCCATACTTATATTATGTCGATAGATATATTTGTATTTTTAATAAACACACATCACACTTCAATAATCAGACAAGGATGTTAACATTCATGGATTTTGAAGCAAGAATGTATTCGAATAACCAAGCTAATATTTTATGCACAAAAAATGCAAAAACGATGGTAAAGAGTATCGTACGGGATGCTACCTTTTTCTTTAAGTTATGCTCTTCTTTTTAATATTATCTTGGTGTTTTCGAGAACACCCAAAAGGACGCATCTAATTTTAGCCACATCATATATCATAGGACCCTTCGGGCGGTCCTTAGGGAGTCCTTACCTAATGTTTGGACCCTTTGTATTACATGTTACCTCTTTAGAGTCTTCTTACAAGTTTGAGAATTCATTTGACACTACCATACATTCACAAAACATAGGAACGTCAACTAGTTCAAATTAGCTAGTTTGCGGACGTCAAGGTCTTTCTTTTATTGTTTAGGCTCTAAGCTTTTCTAATTGAGTTCATTATTTTAGTATAGGTCTAGAAACATCATTTTAATAATTTTTCAATAGACTAAGCTCTAGTCTAAGCTATAAAACTTCCAACGTGTTACAATCTCTATTCTCCAAAAGTGTGTTGCAGATCCAACATCCATAGTTCCCTAGAAGGATAGGGAGTAGATGAAAGTCTCTATTATGAAGAAGTACCAGTTGAGATTCTAGACAGGCGAGCTAAAATATTGAGAAACAAGGAAGTTTCTTCTATGAAGGTATTGTAGAGAAACCACTTAGTCAAGGGTGGTTTATGGAAGGCCGATATAAAGTCATGCAATCCTCATCTTTGTCCTTTTACGCTAGCTTGAGGTAATGAGTTTCCTCTTGGTTTTTTATGATTTGAATTCATTTGTCTTTTAGATGTCCCATTATTTCCTTATGTTTAGCATGCTCTGTTTTGAAAGAAACGGACTATATGTTATTGAGTTTCCTTATATTGTAGTGCATTTGAGTATGAGCTGCCTATAGAATCAATGAGATGACTTGATGACATTTTTAGATATGCTTTTTGAGACTGAATTTCATATGAGCATCATGAGATTGTGTTGAGTATGTTTTGAGATGGAGAAGGCAGTTCCTCCTTGAATATGAAAAATCTGAACATGTTTTTATGCACATTGGGTGGTTAGATGTTGAACCTACTCCCTTAAAGTGCATTGAGGATATTTATCTTAGAGATGAAGTTCCTCCTTACTTGTGGTATTTAGATAAGTTGCATGCATGATGGGCTGCTAGTCCTTAGTTTTTTTTTTAGAAACATGCTTAGAATCTCTTGCGAGGATGAATGATCCCAAGGAGAAGATAATGCAGCAACCCATATCTGAAAAAGGGCAAACCACAACTTTCCATGTACTACAACAGCCAAACAACGTTGTTCACCCACGGCTCAAGGAGTGGACCACGAATACTAGTTGTGTCCGTGTTTGGCCTGCCCAGGCTTGACTTGAGGTCTTGAACAACGACCTGACAAAAGAATTGTTGGTCGGACCACTCTCCATGGTTGGGGGCATGTAGTTTGAGACCCCATAAACCATGTTGCTGACCACGAACCACAGATTACTAGGATGGGCTATTTTTCAGACCACGGTACGTCAACTGTGTCCTTAGGTCGTGGCCTGGCGGTTATTTGTAGGGGAAATTGGTTGTTTTTTGGTTTTAATTAAATCACATTGGTGTTGTTTTCCCTATTTCTAGGATGCCTATATAAACATTTTTAACCCCTACATCCCCGCATTGAACTTATTCTCACATCTTAAAAGAAAATCCTCTTAAATATTCTCTCTCTAGAAGTTGGAAGAAGATGGAATAAGAGGAATCTAGGTGAAGGTAAAGTATGCAATTAGCAAGATTTTCATCTAATTATAATCAAGGTATGATATCAATTCATCCATTGATATCTTCCATCCATTGAGTCACCTAGAATTTCTCCAATTTGAGAAGGAATTCCCGAATTCTAGCTATGGTTTCTTCAATTGTTGTGGGTTATGATGATTATGGATCCGATTGAGTTGGTTATGATTTTTTAATATAGAATTAGTATAATCACCTATTTTAAGAATGAAATTACATGTATCAACCCCTATTCCATTCTAACCTAGAATTAATATAATTGGGTTGATGCCTAAAGGTAAAATTTGTGGGTTTATATGTATCCTCATATGATTGGTGAATTATAAGTAGAATTTCTTGAGAATGAATCTTAGACGATGATTAGGAAATATTGGTCTTGAGAATAAAACGTATGATAAGAATTGTTAGTAATTGACGTCATTGTTGTGAAAGGGATACTTCCTACATAAATTGCTAATTATGAATGTGAAAGCCTTTTTCACATGAAAGGATTTCACACCTAAAATTATTCTAGTCTAATATAATGTGTAATTGATGAGGCTAGATTCATTTACCCTTGACCTCCATATGAAAGGATGTAACGTGATTCCCTTACTCCTGAAAATTGAACAAGACATGAATCCCCAAGTTCTCCTTATGATAAATGTACATGGAGGCAAGTACCCATGATTCCTATGAAGTAATGTGCAGGATAGTACACATTATATTATAAATGATGTGGAGGCGAGTAACTGCATCATATGATGAGGTTGTGGAGGCGAGTACCCACAATCTGAACATAAGTAAGGCAAGAGGTGAATACCCATTTGCCTTTATAAGCTAGGCAAAATGGCAAATCTTGTGTATTTAAAAGTAAGCATGAATAATGAGCTATGATGTAATGAATGAATAACTTGGATTGTTCCTAGAGATGCTTTACATGTGGTAAGATTCATTAGAGGCGGATGTCCCAAGTCTTGACTAAGTATGGGTAAGGTTGTTGGCGAAATACTCCTTTCTTATTTTGATGTTTATTTATGTGCGCCGATTATGCTTATGGTTTGTATTGACTATCAATATTTTTTATGTTTTTTATGGTAGCTATTATATTTGTTACTTGCTAACACATACTTTGCCTACATTCTTATCAAATGTAGGGTCCGCGACATTGACACTCATTCTTGTGGCTAGGATAATAGTACCTCATGAAAGTGAAGATTGGAGTGTCCTCATTGGATTAGAGGATGTCATGACCACTTTATTTTATGTCTTTCTTTTAAGTCATGGATTATTTCATGAGTTATGTACCTAAATTATAATTATGATATTTAGATGGTTTGAGGCAATGATGTTAGACTTCCTCTACGTTTTATAAAGAATTTGACTGTATTAATAAGTTTAAAATTATCTCTCATTTCTGTTACTTTATGTTATTTTATGCTAAATTACTAGTATGAGCCGTCCCGGGGTTTCATACGGCTTGTTACATCTGTAGGTGTAACACTCTGAATGTCTATGACTTTAACTAGAGCATAAGATGTTGATATAAGAATAGTAACACAGTCATAAGACCTAAAATAATGTTAATAAATCATTTAGGAAGTGTTGGAGTAAACATAAAAAAACTTATGTGACGTCCGAAGCTAGTCTAGTTTAACTAGTGAAACATCCTTAGGTTTCAAGAAGGTTTAGAGGCGTTGTATGAGGTCTAAATCTTGTAAAATTACTTTAAATAGGTAAAACATAGTATATATAATGAATACGTCCAGGTTGGACCCCTCAAGGATCACCCTACGGGTCCACGAGAGGACCCCAAACTTGTCTTGATAAGCTGCCAAGGAAGCAACCAAATTACACATAGGAGAAACAAGTCCGCGTCACGGACTTGGATGGCCCTTGGTAAAATTTCAAATCTGCATTGCGAGGACTTTGCGGACTCCACTATCTGGAAAAATAATTTAGAAAATCATGCGGGAGCAGCTCCGTGTCGCGGACTTGTTCCCCGACGAAAATCTGAAATTTGGAATTCAAGTTTGACTTCATTAAAGGTCCAACATAAGTTAGGGGTGTTTTTGGTATTTCATCGGAGATCTATATATTGATTTCAAATCAGTTTTTCTCACATTTTAACTCACTCAAATTATATCCCCAAAATCAAAACTCAAAAGTTCTCACCCCTCTTTATTTTCTCTCCCTATTCAACCTCCATTGAAGAAAGAACAAAGCTTGAAGAAGAAGACCGATTTCTCTAGGATTTCACTTGAGTTTCATTGAATAGTCTCTCCATTCAATCGCACAAAAAATTCTAAATTTGGTCTCTTAGTCTCACCATTCTTGATGGAGGGAAAAATCTTTCGTATGATTCCTATAAGAATTACTCCCAAGAAGTCATAGATTCCCTAGGTAATTTTTTCATTAAGTGTTTTTCCTCCCCCATGAGAGAAAAGGGAAATAAACGAAGTCGGATTGACTCTAAAGAGATATATTTAATAGACAACAGTCCACACATCCACAAATTTGCGAATATCATCCTAAGGGTCCTCGTGAGAAAGTCCCCCAAATAGACATTTAATTTGTAACAGCTGCAACATAGTGTTGGTCACATGAAACACTTCATTTCCCATAGTTTGAGGAAATAAAATACCACCCGCAACTCCAAGCTGCAATATATTAATATCATGATGTTTTGATAGTTATTGTTTTTCCCAATTCGACTAGCATTTCTCCTGTTCAAACTCATTTCTTCACCAAGATAATAAAAACAACAAACACACTAATAACATAATTCTACTAAAATAGAGTTATTTCACAAAATCACACCAATAAAGAAATTCTAGATACCACTTCCTAGCAGCGGCACCATTTGTGATAACGCTCAACAAAACTTCTTCCAATGCATAGTGTAGGCGATATAGACTTAACAAAGAGTTGGGATCAATCCCATAGGGAGTGATACGCTAGATATTCAATTATGAAATAAAGACGTGTTCTTAGCACTTGTAGGAGTAAGTAACTACGCAATATGTTCTAAATCACTATGTTTTAGGGATTCATATCCAATGGGGGATTCACTAAACAATTTCTTACAAAGAACAATCAAAAAAAGAAATTGAACTATGAGATAAGGAACCTTAGAAAAGTGAGTAATCGAATGATAATTTCACTAAATTGGTGGTTATTAATATCTTAAATTTGTTGAATTATAACGTGTAGGCTAGGTTTTAACAAGGACACTCATTTCTCAATCAACTATCATTTTAATTTGCGCACCAGTTCTTCTGAACCTTGATATGCTTCACATGACAAACCAACCAAAAAGCTTGATTAAACCCACTTTCTAAAGCTAGATAGTAAACATGCAGTCAAACCCGTTTTCTCAAGTTTGGTTGTATAGATGCAAATCAATATAATCATTAATGGTTTATTCAACTCTAAACCTCTTTCTCAAGCAAGCATTGAGCACTAATCTAGAACTGAATTTACAAATTCAATGCATCAAATAAAAATATAAATGAACAATTCAACCCACTTTATATCAAAAATAAAATCAGCAATTAAGAACACTCATAAGCTAATGAATGAATTCCACTACATGGTCACACCTCTAACAAAAGGGATTTCAACCAAGCATAATAAAGAGTAAGAAATCCTTAACAAAGAGAATATAAATTTAAATTAGTTACAAATTTCAATAATCAAATCCCAAGTTAGTACTAGAATGAAAAATCCTCAAAATAAAGATCCAAAATCCCTCTACAGTGTTCAATAAAGTAAGAATGTGTAAAAATCTCTCAAATTGTCTAACTCTCTAAAATTCTTTTCAAAAATTCATTTATACCCTTCAAAAAACATTCCAATAATCTCAACACAGAGCCCAATTGATGCAGTATGTTGGGATCGTCAAACAGCTTGGCGATCCGCTGAGCTACACAAGATCTCGCCTTTTGATTTGGCTCGTGAGTCTAATCTTTCTACAAATTTAGGTTATATGGATCATTATATTCAATCCTTTTTGTGCATCACCGACCTCTCTCTGTGCTTGTTGAGTTGGTTTAGTCCATGGGATGCCACATAGGAAGGTTTGATGATCTCGAGTCTCACTCGTAGTGATGTCGAGTAGATTTTGCGCACTCCAACTTCTATTATCTTCAACTTTTCCATATATGAAGGTTTGGCGAGCATGAGGCTCACTCAGCGCGTCACCGTGTAGTTTTTGCGTAGTCAAACTTCTCTCTTCTTTAACTTTTCCATCTTTTCGCTTTTGTAGTATCCTTGCCCTGTTATAAGGTCTTTAAGCTTCACAAAAGCATACTAATATTAGTAATAAATACATCATATTCATTAACGACACTAATTCCGAAAATAACAAGCCCTAAATGATAAATTCCAGATACATCACCTATCATCTATCAGTAGTTGAGCATTTAATCCAATTAGAAGTACACGTCTTTCACAAATACAAGACAAGTTATTGCCACCTTAGAGCACCCAAAGTTGGAACATAGAGTACTTGACCCCGAAGGGTCTTATAGAAGCCCTTAGCATTCATCATCGCATAAAGACATTGAAGAATACGGAATAATAAAAACCTTTTGAAATAGAAGTGAACTTCTTTAATATAAGAAAATAGGATCTAGACATAGTCTCATTCATCATCTAAACATAAGAGTACAAACCTAGGTATCAAGCCTTTTACATCAATAATATAAAAAAGTAGGAAATACGATATAGTCTTAGAACATAGTGCAACTAGAATCAAGCATAAATGGTTCTCGAACTTGAGGACTCACCAAGCAAGGGAATAGTCAATCCAACGTTCTTAAGAAATGACAATTATCCACGACCAGAATTTGCATTCATAGTAAAGTATAAAATATGGTTTAGTACAATCTATATGCACTATATGTACGAAAACCATGCAATTAAAACCATTAAAGCATTCACAAAAGGGACTTTTAGTTGGAAACATGTTAATTCAAATTAGTCCATAATGCATAGTTAAGGAATATACAATCAATCCATACCGAAGCGACATTCATAATCATAAGCACATTATATAAAGTCATATTCTATACCTTAAATGCTTGAGTTCAATTAACATTACATCATAGGACATCACTCACAACCCCCTTTCAAGCCCAGTAGTGCAATGTACATTACAAAGTGCCATACCCGCATATGTACTATCTAAACGATCAAGAGCTCATAAGCATAGTCACATAATTAATTAGTCATTATAATAAGTAAATCATGACATTATTTATAAATAACCATGCAAACCAATCATGAAATTATTCACAAATAACCATGCATGGAGAACTCACCTTAGAACCACTCTTAAGACCCAATTGTTCCATACATAAGTAACGTTCCATACCATCACCTACACTAAATAGTATCCCTCGAGAAGCCTTGTTATAGTTCATGTTCTTATATTATTTCACATTTAAAGAATTCAGTAAACTTTGCCATAACCGAAGAAGACCATGTGATCTACATGGAATCTAGTGTCTACTTCCTACACCGAAAAGAGAGTGTCCTACTTGCCATGTTAGGAGATACATTAATGATAGGATCCACTAGCTAAGAGTCCTATGAGGGTGTGTAGTTATGAGATATGGAGATTTCTACTAGAAACCTTGCACTTACTAACGTGTGGGTTTCAATCTCATGAGACAACATAGTGGGAACCTCTGTTCCTTTATGAAGGAACAAATCATACTTTCATATCCACTAGGTACTAATCTCAAATTCCCTTTTTAGGTAATCGATAGTCTATACTTATGCATTGGTTCATCAGGAATACCTTAATGACTTAATCTATCAGATATCATATAGGTCAAAGGTTTGAAGATGAGAATAACCTTTCATCATAGAACCAACATCATGTGAGAACTCATCTTTCATATCATAGTCATATAGTGCTCATGAGAATTACCTTAAACTTAATATAACAACACATTCATGATCATCTAACAATATTCATGTTCATATCATAATATGCGTAGCCATATGATAGAATATTTGGTAATACATAGGGTTATAGGAAAGAGGAAACCATAATTCAACTCCACAATATATAATCAAGTAATCATCTATATTACAATTGAACAAACAATTCAATACAATAATACACATCACCTTGAAAACCCTTACTCATAAACTTCAAAGATTTCCTTCAATAGTGTAACCCTAATTCCTTGTAATTAATTCATAATGTAGACCAATACCATAATACAATTAATTAATTATAAAACAACAACTTTGATAATCATCTCTCAATCATCATCAACCACAAGCTATGGTTTAAAACATGGAAAAGAGTGAAGGTTCATGGGTCTTGGGGAATTTCATTTAAAAAAAATATTATTACTTGAATTCATCTATAAACATACATAAATGATCATAATTAATCAATTTAGATCATAGAAATCATGTTTAGAAAGAGATTCATGTGTTTGAGTAAAAACCTAGAAATTGGAGATTTTGATAACTTTGAAGGGCCTCTTGGGAAAAAGATCCCAAGAGTGAAGAGCAACCATACCTAATTTAATATTAACCATGAAATTTGGTTGAAAACATTGAATTTTGAACCCTATGTTGAAGCTTGAATGTTCATCAATGGAGGAACTTATTAAGAGAGAGAGAGAGAGAGAGTTTAGAGAGAAGTGAGATTTTAATTTCAGTTTGGGTGTTTGTGCTTTGGTTTGGGAATTGGATGTAAAAAGACTTAATACTATTTATATTAAACATTTGAAATACCAAAAAACAACTCCACATTAATTGAACCTAAAAATAAAATCCAAACTTAACCCTCGTTTTGTTAACCCCGTCAAGGCTTTAAGTCACACAAACCTTTACAGACCGTGAAGAGCACCATGAGTCATGGTGGTGCTTGTGAAGGGTGAGGAAGTGTTTTACCTTTAAGGTCCATCACCCCTTTAGCTTAGAACTCCTCCCTTGTACTTGACTCCATAAACACCTAGTTAGGTATAAATATATATTTTTATCATCTCTATGAGTTTTAGTCCTTAAATGTCACTCAAAAACATACTACAACACCTATCCCCACTAGTTTAGGTTACTAGTTTTTAGGACGACAAGGTCATTTCTTAACCTTTTAGTCACTAAAATTTCAAACTAAGTTAGTTACATTATCAACATTATTTTGAACTCTAATGTTATTAAACATCATGTAAGGGTCTAACTTAAGTAATTAGATTTTCTAAGTGTTACACAATTATAGGCTACCTCTAAATTATATATGAAGTCTAGGCATTAGCCTATCCACCGTTGTACCCACATTTGAGTTTATATAATCATAAGCCTCTGTATTGTCTTAGGTCAGCATAACCTGAGATAAACTCGGAATGTGGCTTCGAATTTTGCATCAGTCACTTTCTCGGCCAAAGGATTAAGTAGAACATGAGGAACCTCAGGCACCACTTTGTATTTCACCACATTCCTTCTCACATATTATTTTCAGGAGGTCATATTATGAAAGACTTGAACACTATCATGAGAAGGATCTTTATACAAATTGGATCGATAACATGAATTTAAAGTGATAAAAAAATAAAGTTTCCTAAATGTGTTGTGGTGTCATATTCATAAATGTACTCATAAAGGTGGAGCGATTTACACTTATGAATAAGTCTCTACTCAACACGGCTTGTCAGACTTCTTAGAACCTTCAACTATACCCTTGTGCATTGAATACAATGTTTTTCATGACTCAAAGTACACCCTAGACGTGACATATAATATAAGACCCTTGAGAGGCGCTGCACAAGCCACTTAACATGTTTGTACAGAACATAATAGAGAAATGGAAGAAATTTCACGAAGTAAAGAGTCAGGGATTTAAGTAGAAGTCTATCAATTTATGAAATAGGGAAAAAATATAGTGACATGATCCTCGAAATATAAGGATTCACTAAGTCTTTGAATATACACAGTAATGCATTAGCCCCAAACGGAGGGAGAGAAATCATAAAGCCTAACATTAGTGTAATAATGTAGGCACAAATATGTGTTAGTACTAGGGTGTTCTAAGTTTAAATGATATGCATGAAAACATAAAACATGATCATAAAGAGAAATAATTGAAAACATGAAATGCATGACCAAGCTAACATGGTAAAAACCTTTAGAGGAGAATCATAGATCATGAACATGGTAAATACATCTTAAAAACAAAAGTAAAGCTTAATAAAGCATTTGAGAGTAATTTAGTTTTTTGTGGGATATCAGCTTTAACTAATATAGACCATGTGAATTATACATGGATTTTATAGTGACTCTTACATTGACAAGGGAGATTATATGTTCAAAAGTAGAATTAAGTATCATGCCATATGCTATATATAGATACATTTGCTGGGATTTTGATAGGAAAACCTGTGCGGGCACATAGTTTTGGGCTCGAAGTTTCTACTAAAGAATGCCCTATTTGAGCCTCCACCTCAAAGTCATCTTGATGCTATGTTAAATCCCTAATAGAATATTCATAAATATATAAATATCTTTATCCATGAAAAATCACAATTAAGTTTCTCATTTAAGAAAAAACATTCTAGAAAACCTTGATAAATATTGAATCAAGTATAAGTGAAAAAGTCTTTCGCAAAACCAGGATTCCTGATCTGTGAGAAAATATTTCACAATTTCATTGAATAAAATATTACATAAACCTAGATCATTATACAATCATTTTCATGAATCATACATAAGTTCATAAAACATATTCATAGTTTCATAGTTTAATCATAAATTCATGCAAATTAGGTTTCATAGTAAAAATAATGTTAAATGAATTTGTTTATATGGAATAAATTGTAAAATGTCATAATATGATAAAAAAAACAAACAATTTATTCTACAAAAATAGAATTGATAATGAATTGAAGGAAAACCTACCCAATTGAATTGAATTTTATTTGAGAAATGTAGAAACCTTATGGACCAATTGGTGAATGGAACCTACTGATGAAGCCCTACATAAATTGAATATGAAAGTCTAGAATTAGTGTTCAAACAGAAGGTTTGAATTCAAATTGTTGTTAATTATGAGTAAGTTATGATGTTGTATTGGAGTGTGCTTTGTATTAGAATTGATAGGGTGGTATGATGTTTAATTGAAATGTCTTGACTATGATTTATGAGGTGTTTGATTACGATGTAAATGTTATAAGGATGGTGAATGATTTACACTGTGCCTTATCATGATATGAAAATGTTAACTTCACCTTTATGAATTGTAAATAAAGGAAAATACTTATGCAATTATTATAGATCTATCATAATGATGATGTTATACAAGGGTTAGATCCTATGACCTACAATAAGTTATGATTATTGATAAAGACATTAAAGACATTTAAAAAGGGACTCTAGCTTAGCACCGAATAAACTAGAGTGAAGAGTGTCCCTTCCAACATAGGGAAGGTACAATCACTAATGAACTCTTGATATTTGATACTACAATGCATGTAGCATAAAGAGGGTCCCTATTATATTTCTTAATTCTCGAATTATGTTGCCCCCATAGGAATACTAGCTAGTGGATTTACGTAGTTGCTATGTTCATGTTTTGGCATTACCTTGGCAAGTAGTCCGCCTTCTTTCGGTGTACGGTTCCATGACATTGGATTTCACATTAGCTCATGTGGTCAATGTCGTTAGGGCAAGATGTTCCCAAAAGGTAAATTGAACTAAAGGATTGAACTCTTACTAAGATGACCTAACGGGTTTAGCTTACTCTAGGTAGGGGTATAAGACTCCACCTAAACATTGCACTAGTTATCCTTTAAGGAAGTCGTAGGATGATGTTCTTATGTATGAATATGATTATCATGCTATATGAGATCTATATGATGAACTTGCACATTGTTGATACTATTTTTTCATTGGTGTCACTTATGAATATGTGTTGGTCTATAATGTTAAAGTTTGATGCTATGTACTCTTAAATGTTATAATATGTAAAGTAGGAAGTTAGTCATGATTCTTGTTGAGTTACTTGATTAAGTAAGGTTATGGGACTTTGCTTGGTCATTGCACTTTTTGACATGATAGGGGTTCATATGTAATTGTCTTTCTTTGGTTTCTTTTTGAAATGATCTATGATTCATATTTGTTACAATTTGAGTTGATGATAGAGTTATTTGGCTATGTATTTAACTATATGTTCTGCATGTTCACTTGACTAGACTTAATGTTGTTGTTCTTGTGATGTACATGCCTATGACTTAATGAACATGTCCTATTGGTTGGTATGGTCTTGTTGAATATGCATAAGTGTTTCCAAAGTAAATTGCATATCTTTATGAAATGTCCCTTTTATTAGCATGCTTTCAATGTATGTGTGTATATGGAATCTCGGTATTAAACCCTACCAGATGAGGGATCCCCACTTGTCTGAGGTAGCGTCATTCTTTTAGCCTTCTTGTGGAATACCACTAGCTAGTACTATGAAGGCACATATTTTAGGGATAAGTAGATTTCTTATAAGTAGTACATCTCATCTCACGAAGAGTACCCATCTCAAGAAATTTCTTTTGGATATATCTCTACTCACAGAGTGTATCCACCCTTACTTAAATCCTCTCGATGTAAGCATTAATTGCCACACAATTTTTAGACTTCCATTACATTCATTAACAATAGGTTAAGGGATTTCTAACAAGTAATATATCTCAACTCTTGAAGATTACCCATACCAAACTATCATTCATTCATTGTAAAAATCTTCGAAATTTTGAGGTATTACTAGACACTAAATCTCTACTGATTAAGAGTGTCCACCCCAAATCCACCATTTAATTTATTAGAGTTCTAATGAGAAAACCTTTCAATAGATTCACATTCATTACATTTTCATTAGCATCATTTATTCATTAATTGTGTGTGTTTATGTAATAAAGCCATTTACATAACCACCATCAGTCATAACATTGTCTTCTACACATGATCATACTACATCCATCATACCCACACACAATACTTCACATTCACATTATACAAGATCTCTCTCTCTCTTTCTCTCTCTCTCTCTCTCTCTCTCACACACACACACACGCACACGCGCGCACACATATCCCTCACCTTATACATTCATTTAAGCCATGACACCTTAATACGAGTCACCTTACTTCACATTATACCTTCATATGTTCCACAACATGATACCACGACAATTCACATAATGATGCTGACAAGGCTATAATCATAACAGATACAACAAATAGGTACCGCCACCATAAGTGGACTATATCACACTAGATAAATTCAATTATCAAGTATAATTATTAAAGGAACTAGGTCAACATACCCTCTTCCAATATCCATAAACACAAATTAATCCTCCATAAATTCACAATACAATAACATGTATAACCATAGAAATCAGCAATACAACATAAACTATATCCAATTCTATCAACATTAGGTCATAAGCTACAAACCCAATTCATAATTAAAATTTAGGAATTTCGTGAAGATCAAGGGTTTGCGGATATTTTCATTGGAAACAGCACTTTAAAATCCTTAATATCATATGTAATCATTTAAATTTTATTCATGCAAGAACCCTTGAGTTAGAGTAGAAATTAGACTTTTTCATAAACTTTTAAATCTTTGAAAAGCCTTTGGAATTGGCTCAAGAGTATAATCTAACTCTAGATAAAGAATTAACATCCTAAGTATAGAGAAGCTCACGAAATTGTAGAAAACATCAATGGAAATCTTCAATCCTAGCTCCTATTTTTAGAGAACTTTTGAAGTTGGGGTTTTGATTTAGAAGAATGAAATCTTATTCTAGGTTTAAATGTTATAACTAAATTAATATACGCTAAATAACCCAAAATAACCATCCACCATTTAATTAGAATTTGGGCAGAATTTAAAAATTCAACCATGACTTGGCCGACAATCTGTTGAATTGTAGGCCTTATTGACGACCACCCATTAACGGACCGTCAATGGATTGACTTTCCGTTCGGGTGCCTCATCAAATGATTCATAGACTGCCAATTTTGGGTTCTAAGCTTTCATGACTAAGTGTGAAGCCACGACGCCCCCTTTTGACAGGATGTCAACTAATCGAATGGGCGTCATTTGTGATCGTTAATGGCTGTTTTGACTGTTATTTTGCAAACGTTTGGGCCCTTGAAGGTAGTTTTTGGGGATTCTTACCCTGACGTTTTGACACTAAACTTGACCATTGAATTAATAGGGTCTCCTCTCATTTTTTTAGTCTTGACACAACACTTCAAAACAAGTGAAACATATTAGAGAACACTACCACATAAATGACTAGTTTCTTGACGTCTTTGTCGTCCCTTGACATTTTTACCTCATAACTCTTCAAACGAACAATCAAGATATTTCTTATCATTTTAACAAGTTATTAACCTATAAAACTAATGTGGAGCTCTAGTTCGTCCTATTTCATTTGAGGGTTGTAACAATCTCCCCCACTTGGAAAACCTTCATCCTCGAATGACATAAAATACTTTCAATGGCTTAATGATTCAAGTAGCAGCTCAAAACACACAACATCGTTAATGCAACTTCACAGGTAATGCACCAACTACAAGGAGCAACAATTTTACATCATATGCAGTCAAAGAAATACAAGGAAGAAAGAATTATTTCTAGAAACTCATAGTGCACAGATTCTTCATCATTTTCATTAGAACATGAAGAAATTACCTTATCCAACATTCATCATGCTCACTGTTTCATTATAAATCCCAATATTAAATACTTTCAAATAACACGTAGGCATAATAAACATAACAACTCATAAGGCAATAAACAATTTTTTTCTAGATGCACATTGACATGAGAAATTCATAGATGAATTCATAACGTTATCAAGAGCATGCATAACTTAATGTCATCAAGGAAATGCAAAATAGATAGAAAACATGCAAATCAAACTCATGTTAAAGACTCAAAAACATAAAAAACAACATGGAATTTTAGTTTCAAGCTTTAATAAGAGTTGAAGGAAAAGATAACGATATCAACCACCTTACTGCTCAGCTCATTCTCCCCCACTTGGGGGTAAGCCTTATGTAAGAATAATTCAAGGCAACCATAAGGAATTATGACTCACCGAGGCCTTTATTCAGGGTTAGCTGCTTCGTTAGCTTGTAGCATATAGAGACGGTTCTTATTTTGACCATTTGTATCCATACCATCATGAAGATCTTGGTTGGTCTCGTTTCCTTTTGCCTTGAGGATTGGGAAATCTCTCAATAAATTACCGTTATTTCTACAGCCAAAACACATATTTGTTAATGCAAGACACTTACCCAAATTTTCTTTTAATATATAGTATATCTAGACCTCTCAAAAATAGAGCCGCCTCCATTCCCATCTTGAGAATTTAGGTTGGAAGCCTATCCTTGATCACCATGGGGAAATCATGATTGTGAAACCACTTCATAGACTAGGTTGAATTTGTTCATCCAGCCTACCCCTCTTACTATCTATATCATCTTCCGTAGCTTAGCCCTCTCAATTTATTTGGAATGCATCATGAGTCTAGAGATATCTATATCATGATTAAGCATTGTCGTATGACACTCTTCTTCCACCAAACTATATACCACAATAACAAACTTATTCATACTAGCCCTAGAGTTGGCTACCAAGGTTGGGTCATATTTAGATAGTTGGGTGAACTTGAGAGAGTATTCCTTCACACTCATTCCCGTTGATAGAGGTTCATGAATTCATCTAAGTTTTTCTCCCTTATTCTTAGGGGAAAAACCTATAATGAAAGGTAGCCTTAAACAGTCCATAATTTATCGGGCTCGCCCTTAGAGGTCTCTCATACCTCCATTGCTCAAACAACACATATGCTAGATCTTTTAATTAGTATGCGATTAATTCAGCTTTTTTCTCTAGAAGTTACTCCTGTTGCATCTACCACCTTAAACACCTCATCAATGAAGCCTTGTGGATCCTCATCCACCTTAATTCCATGAAAAATAGGAGGATTCGTCCTCGTAAAATCTAGGATCCTAGAAACGGGAGTACTTGCATGGGATTTCACTTGGGGTCCAACTCCTCAATTAGCTTGGGGCGTCATAGCTTGAGAATGAGTAGTGACCACTTGAGCTTGAGTCCTCATGAGTTGGGCCATAGTTCGTAAGGAAGCCCTAATTTCCATATTAGACATGGCCCTTCCTTATTCGGAGCTTGTGGACCTTAGGGAACTTGAGGGAGAACCTCTTCATTCACATTCTCTTCTTTAGCCCTTCTTGCGTTATCCCCTCTTGTATTCATGTTCCTAAACTAACAAAAATAGGATTAGGAAAGTAACTCTCATAGAACTAAACTCTAAGGCACAACTTCAAAAGTATCAAGGAAGTGCAACTTCTATTGTCCTATAACCTCTCGCTCATAGATGTGTCGTGACTCAAATCGACTAACGAGACTCTAGTAGACATGGATTTTGAGACTTTGAATCCTAGAACTATATCCATAACCTTATGCTATGATACCGTGTTTGTAACGACCCGAGATCACTCCCTAGTCATCACACGACGTCGTCGACCTCGAAAAGGTCTTGGACTTGACTCTTAGCATTCATTCATCACATAGGCATAAATAGTTGTGTGAAACTAAAACTTTTCACAATAAAGTCAACAACTAGAAAATATTTTTTTAAAAAAAGAAGAACTAAGTCTCGTCACAAGACATCATAGACACATGTCAATATCATAGGGTCATGACCCCTAAAATGAAACAAACATACAAGTCTTATACAAAGTCTTTAATGAAAGACAACTAGATATATTATCCATTCCCTCAAATATATGAGGACATAGCAAGAGTATTGATCCTCACTTTCCACCACCTACAGTTTTCGAAATAGAGATGAATAAGGAATTAGTACATTTAAGCACGAAGTATTACTATTATGCAAATACATTCTTTAGAGGACATTTTATTTGTAATATTCTTCTCATACTATTTTGATAAAACTTCATGAAATAATTTTTAAAGATATCATGCAATTCAATCATCGTCGTACAAAGTAATACTCCCTTAATTTTCAATGTCTGACCATATTCCTGAAGTAACACATTAACGATTTAGATCCCCTATCCAAGGTTATCCTAAGATCCACCTAGGTATGACATGAAGAGACCGCCCATACAACCTCTTCACTAAGCACCTAAGTTTTCCATAAGACTTCCAAAGATAAGGATAGTTCCTGTCTATCACAATTCAACAAGTGAACATTAATTACTAGACATTCATGCATTTAAGAACTTTAAATAAAGATCATACTCTAGGATAACTCAAAGTTACACTACTGCAATGTTAGATTAGAATCCCATTTTACCAATCCCACTAAGTTCTTCTTTGGAACTACGGTAGACTAGGCAAATCACGTTCAACTAGTAACATTACCGTCATTAACATTAGACGTTAGACGAACATGCTTCATCAACATTAATCATAAAGTAAACTTACTTCATTTATATCATATTAAACATAATCATTCATGAACATTACAATGACAAACCAAGACTCCATACAAATGCCTACTTGTGTATTGCATAGATGGCGTCCCATTCCACCATCAACCCAAAGTGGTAAACTCTTAGGAACACCTAGTTCATTACATTCTTTTGTGGGGGAAAGTTGTAACCGACATAGACCATAGGATCTTAACATGTAGTCCTTGTTTTAACCCCTGCCGGATGAGGAATTCCCACTTGCCTAGGTAGGGTCAGTCTATTAGCCTTCTCGTGGAACACCACTAGCTAGTCCTATGTAGGCGTATAGTTAAGAGATGCGAAGATTTCTTCTAAGTACTACATATCAACTCAAAAAGAGTACCCATATCAAGAGGATTTTTTTATCCACCCCTTTTCAAATCCTCTCGGTGCTAAGCACTAATTCCTACAGAGTTTTTAGACTTTTATTACATTCATTAACTATAGATTCAGGGATTGCTACTAAATAGTACATCTAAACTCTTGAAGATTACCCATCCCAACCTATGATTCATTCACTGGATAACTCTTACAAATATTGAGGTTATTACTAGACACCACATCTCTACTCACCAAGAGTGTCCAACCAAAAATCTCCCATTTATTCATTAGAGTTTTATTGAAAAAACCTTTCAATAGACTCACATTCATTACATATTTATTAACTGCATTCATTCATTGTGTGTGTATATGTGCGAAAACATTTCACATAAATGCTATCATTCATAACATTGTCTTCGAAACATGGTCATACTACATTCATTATAATCCACAAAAAACCATACTTCACATTCACATTATACAAGATCAAACACACATAAACATATATAAATAATATCCCTCATTTACAAATTTATTTAAGCCATGAAACCTTAATATGATTCACCTTACTTCACATTAAGCCTTCATATATACAACAACAAGGTACTACTACAATTTACAAAATAATGATGGCAAGTCCACGATCATAACATATACAACAAATAAGCACCACCATCATAAGTGGATCATACCACTAACGAGCAATTTAATTGCCATTTCTACATTAGTAAAGAAATTAGGCCAACTTACCCTCTTCAAATTTCAATAATCACCATTCCTTAATCCTCCATGAATCACAAAATTATAGCATAAATAACCATAGAAATTAAAAATACAACATAAACTAAATGCAATTCTATGAGCATTAGATTATAAGCTACAATCTGAATCCATAATCCAAATTTAGGAATTTTCTCAAGATCAAGGGTTCATGTAGATTTTAATTTAAATACATCAATGTAACACCAATAATATCATGTGTAATCATTTAAAATCGTTTCATGCAAGAACTCTTGAAGTAGAGTAGACATTGGAGTTTTTCATAAACTTTGAAATCTCTTAATATCCTTTGGGATTGACTCTAGAGTGAAATCTATATCAAAATAAAGAATTAAAATACCAAAATATTCAGATGCCCAGGAAATTTCAGAATAAATCAATGGAAATGTTAAATCCTAGCCCCAATTTGACCTAAAGCGTCCATGGAGGTTTTGGGAGAACTTCTTTTGATCTTAGGGTTTTGATTTTGAATAATGAAGTCTAATTATAGGTTTAAGTGTATTAAATAACTTAAAGTACCCTCAATTACCCAAAATAACCGTCTACCATTTCATTAAAACGTGGGGCGAATTTAACAGTTCACCCCTCACTTCGCGGAAACTCTTCAGAATTGCAGACCTAATTGATGACCACCCATTGGCAAACCTTCAATTGGTTGACGGCACATCCTGGTTCCTCGTCAAATTATTCAAATACTTTCTTTTTGGGTGCTAAGATACCACTAATAAGTGTGGAGGCAGTCCCCCTTTTAACGGGGTGTCAACTGATCTAAGGGGCGTCATTTCTGGTCTTTCATGGGACTGTTTTGATAGATTCATGGAAAATGTTTGGGTCCTCCTTCAAGGACCCTTTGGGTAGTCTTTGAGGAGTCCTAATGAACGTTCTGACCCAAAACACAACCGTCTAAATGCTAGGGTCACCTTAAATCATTTTATATTTCTAAACGACACTCCAAAATGAGTGAAACATATTAGAATACACTAGCACAGAAACGACTAGTTTCCTGACGTCTTGGCCGTCCCTTGACGTTTTGACCTCACAATTCTCCAAACCAAATATTCAAAGTTATTTGTCATTATTTTAATGGTTTATAAATGTATAAAACTCACGTGGAGGTATAGTTCATCCTATTTAATTTTAAGGGTTGTTGCAACGAGTATGTGAGTTGGAATACTTAACACAACTTAAGCTTGAAAATAATTGTAAAGGAACACTTACCTTTTCTACACTCAATTCATGAACAATTAACTCAATATAAAATAGTAAGCATATGCAATATTTATAAATCTTGTAAAACCAGTGGAAAACAACTTAGTTCATTAATGAAAATGCAATAACAAACTCAACTTTACACAAATAATAGAATAATATTGTTTCTGTGGGAGTTTCTCTAACTGACAACCACCACTTTGAGCCTAAGTGGTGATACATCGTCTTTCCGATTCTAGAATAAATGTCCTATACTTCTCCGTAATATAGGATACCTTAACAAAGTAGATCGACTAGTCTATGATAAATAACATGTAAGGATTCATTTTAAAAGAACGATACTTTACCACCCATGATGACTACATGGTTTATGGAGACTTTAGTTATCCAAACTCTTTGAGTTGAAGTGTAGATTCATGGTTCATGGATTCATTTTTATGAATGATTTCGTGCTGTATAGATTTACCTAAGAGTGTTGCAATAAACTAGAAAACATAGGTACATTGCTAAAGAAATAGTACGAAAAGAATGGGGTGAACTTGCTTTCTTGGCACGTTCGAGATGCGCCGGGGGCCAAATCGCAAAATTCATAGGATCTTACTTTGGGGATCTGAGAAGGTCGAAGCCCTAGAGACAAAAATTCAGAGATCCATGCTTGGATCTATGAGAGGGGCGAAGCCCAGGTGCCTCTGACTTTCCTTCTTTGTTTTTCACTCTAGATCCTCTAATTTAACTTACTTCATTTCCCAAAAACGTAGAATCATTAATACCCTCAATATATATCACATTCAACTCGAAATAAAATCCGAAAAATGAACTAAATCTCCGGAAAATTCAACAATACAACCCACAAGAATTTTAAAAAAATTCATCAATAACTTAAAGGATTTACATTCAAATATCTTATACTTTGATAAATTAAATCAAGCTTGGTGCGTTGGTGCACTAACCCAATACTATGTTATCTCACAATCCGCATAGGGATCACCCCATCATGAAATCGACAAGAAATTTTGGTATACTCTTAACTACTCTTGATTTCTCTTCTCCTTTCTCATCTTCTCTATTTTCCTTAAGCCGTAGAGTGAACATAAACTTTTCTAAACTTACTAAAATATGAATTTACCCCAATTAAACTCCTAAAACGATTTAATTAAGTTGGATATGGAAAATATTGAACTACCATTTGAAAATGCGTATTGGACTTTCCTAAATTAAACAAACTAATTTCCAAAAGATACATCTCACTCAAACGAAATCAGAATCACACAAACTAGAAGGCATTGGAAAGATTATTCAAAGAGATTTCCTGCCATATCTTGAAGTAGACATAACTAATATTGATATAGGAGTGATGGCCATTTAATGTTGACCAAAACTCAACTCATTCTAAATTAACATAATTTCTAGATTTTCATGCATTCCAAAAACAAATATTTGTAATTATTAACTCCTTACAAGTTATTTAAATTTATGAGATTTTACGATCTCTGCCCCTTGGGAACATTCATCCTCATGAGATATTACTTTTACTAAGATAAGGGTGTAACATCAACCATGCAGTTTAAACACCCAACAAGAAAATAAAACAAACACGACAAATTGTGAATACATACCAATAAAAGGATTAGTACCTTAATTTGGAACTTCTATGGATTCAAAGAGATGTGGATATCTGATGCTCAAATATTCCTTATCTTCCCAAGTATCTTCATCAAAAAATAAGTTCCTCCAGAGGACTTTGACTGATGCTACCTCTATTGTCTTCAACTTGTAAACTTTACAATCCAAAATCGAAGTCGAAATCTGCTCATAAGATACACTATCCTTGATCCCATTATTTTCAGTTGGTATGATCACTGAAGGATTGTCCATGTACTTCTTCAACATGAAAATGTGAAATACTGAATGAACCGCTGCTAACTCTTGTGGTAGCTCTAACTCATAAGCTTCCTTACTAACACTCTTAGATATTCTATAAGGGCTAATATACTAGGAACTAAGCTTTCCCTCTTTTGCAAGTATCATAATACCCTTCATGGGTGAAACTTTTAAATACATCGAATCATCCACTCCAAACTCTATATCTCTTCTACTAACATCAGTGTAGGGTTTACGACTCTGCGCCGTCTTCAACCTCTTGAATCAATATCACATTCTCTATAGCTTGATGAACTAAATCTTGTCCTATAAACCCTACTTCACAAAATTCCAGCCATCCTATTGGATATATGCATCTTCTCCCATAAAGAGCCTCATAGGATCCATTTGGATTTTAGAGTGGTAACTCTTGTGGTAAGAAAACTCTATGAGAGGGAGGTGATCATTCCAATTACCTTAGAAATAAATCACATAATCCCTCAACATATCCACTAAGGTTTTAATAGTGCGCTCTGCTTGCCCATCTATCTGAGGATAGAAGGCAGTACTTAAGTTCACATTTGAATCCAAGATTTTTCGAATGACTTCCTAAACTATGTAATAAATTTATCATCTCTTTCTGAAGCAATGGAGACCGGGACCCCATAAAGTATAATCGCATTTTGAATATAAAACCTGGCATAATTCTCTGCTGAATGGCTAGTTTTTTTGGTAGAAAGTGTGTTGATTTTGTCATTATCTATAGGGAATCACCCAAATAGAATCATGCTGTCTGCGAGACATTGATAAACTTCTGATGAAATATATATTAATCACCTAACACTTCCATTCCAGAAGTTCAGTATTCTAAGCCACACCATCAAGCCATTAATAATTATTTGGAATGCCTTTCTTATAATACTCCATAAAAATAACCTTTTTAAAATTGTGATATATATTTGTGAAACCTATATGAATGGAATATCTGCAACTATGAGATTTTTCAATGATTCTTTCTTGGTGTTCATCCACCATTTGTACACACAATCAACCTTGATACCTCAATACACCATCTCCCTCTTTTTAAAAAGAGAATACATTTTGCTTATCAAAATTTGCCTTCAATTCAAGCAAAATAGAGTGTTGGTATTTTTTCTCGTTTCCTTAAGACACTAATGATGATTCAGCCTCATTCATCACCACTACTTTTCCTTCTGTGGAATCCATTAGTTGGACTCTCGAGCGTGCAAGTCTATGTACATCTTTCACTAACTCACTCTTTTCTTCATCAATATTGGTTGTACTACCCATGGATAACCATCTTAAAGCATCAACAATCACATTAGTCTTACCTGGGGACTAAATAATGCTCATGTAATAGTTCTTGAGTCATTATAACCACATTATTTGTATGAGATTAAGATCATTTGAGTGAACATATATGGAAGGATCTTATGATTGGTGATCACATCCGCATGAAACCCATACAAATAATAACGCCATATTTTCAATACACATAGTACGACAGTCAACTCTAAGTCATTAGTTGGGTAATTTTTCTCATGAACATTCAATTTTATGGAGGCATAATGTATAACATTTTCATTTTGTATCAACACACTCACCCAAACCAACTCTTCATGCATCACAATAGACAAAAATGTCTTGAGTACCTTATGGTAAGGCAACATTGGGCAGTAGTCAACCTCTTTTTCAATTCGTAAAATCTTTTCTTACAAGCTTTAGACCATTGAAATTTCATAGTTTTCTAAGTGAACTTGGTCAAATGCGACATAATAGATAAGAGACATAATAGAAAAAAAAAACCTCTATGAACCTTCAATAATAGCCAACCAAACCCAAGAAACTCCTAATATTTGTTATATATGTACATCCACGCCAATTCTGTTATGCTTTAATATTTTGGGTATCAACTTTAATTCCCTCTTTAGACACGATGTAACCTCAGAATGTGATTGAATTATGCAAAAACTCGCATTCTAAAAACATAGCGTATAAATCCTTATCTTTCAAAGTCTGAAGAATTATTCTGAGATGGCTAGCATGATCTTCTTCATTTATTGAATAGTTTAGTATGTCATCAATGAAGATGATAACAAATATATCTAAGTAAGAGTTGAATACTTTATTCATAAGATCAATGAATGCTGCAAGAACATTCCTCAATAAAAAGACATGACCAGAAACTCATAATGACCGTACGGGTTTTGAAAGTTGTCTTAGGAATATAAAATTTCCTTTTTCTTAACTGATGATAGACTGATCAAAGGTCAATCTTAGAGAAATAACTAGAACACTGAAGCTGATAAGAAAAATTATCTATCCTTAGGAGAAAATAATTATTGTTGATGGTAAACTTCTTCAATTAATTGAAATCTGTACACATCCTATGGGAACTATTTTTATTTATCACAAATTGGAGGGCCCCAAGGTGAGACACTTGGTCAAATGAATCCTTTATCTGGGTGATCTTAAACTAACTTTTATCTCTTTCAACTTTGTTTGTTCTATCCTATATTGCAAAATAGATATAGGACGAGTATCTGAAAAAATGTCTATGTCCAAATCTATTTCTCTCTTAGGAGGAACTTTTGGTAGATAATCTCAAAACTCATTTACTGTTGGAACGCAATGGAGAGGGAGTATCTAAACAATAGAGTCATTAACTCGGACTAAGTGATAGACACACCTCTATGAAACATAACTTTTTTAAAGGCTTGAAATGAAATGACCCCAAGGCACTGTTGAAATACTTTTCCACTCTAAGACTGTCTTATTTGGAAACTAAATATGCACAACTCAAGTTTTATAATCAGTAGAGGCATAATAAGTATCAAATCACTATGTACATAAACTGAAGTCAAAATATGTGCTGTCTAACTAAAATAAATCATCCACGGTGTCATTGTAATTGATGTAGATGACACAATAAAAATATACTCGCTCAAGTACAGTACACTCCCCAACAGGTGTTGAAACACAGAAGTGTTCACAGAGATGCTTAGGAAGAACATCAATGTTATTTGCAACATAAAGGGTTCAAAAAGATGAACTTGGTCCTGAAAGTAGCGAAGCATAAACATAAGAAGTAAATACTTTGATCATACCAGTGACAACATATAAAGAATTCTCCTACTCCTGGAGACTAGTGACTATATAAAGATGGTTTGTTCCTATGCGAATCCTGGAAGTAGATCCTCTTGGTACAACTCTATTTGGTTTAGCAACTAATGAAGTTGGGGCTCTATTTCCTTTATTTTAACTACTTTACTTATTCTTAAGGCATTGTTTCATGAAGTGACCCTCGTTTCCATAGTTGAAACAACCTGACTGTCCATCATATACTTAATTAAATGGGTTCTACCACACTTAGCACATGAAGGATCCAGTTACCTCCTTATACCCTACTAAGTTGAGATTGAGCAAGTTTAGATCTAAAAGTCTATAAATTCTTACCCTTATTCTAACCATTGTTTCTCGCTGTAGGTGCACTAGCCAGGTCCCTCTACCTTTGTGGGAAAGAAGAATGGTTCACATTGCTTTATTACCGCCCAGGCTCATTCCTAGTCTTAGCTTTCTTATTTATGGATTCCTCCCTATCCCTAAACTTCTCTTTCTCAACCTGCTACACATAGACCATCAACCTTGATATATCCATTTCAAGATAAGAATTGCTACCCTACCCTTTTTTTGTGACACATGGTACATCCCATAAATAATAAAATTAATTCTTCTTCTGATATCCACAACTATAAAATAAGCATAGCATTATAGTTGGCTCAACTTCAACCCATACTCATTGTAATACCCCAGAAATATAATGACCTAAGCAAGAGCATTGCATGATGTATAATGACTTGAAAATGGTTAAAGTAATGTTTCTTGACCTAACCTGTGTAACTAACTTAGTTTTGATGTTCTAGGGCATAAAGTTTAAGAAACAACGATGATGGTTGGAAACAAATAAAGTTGAACTAATATGTTTTCAGGAATTTTAAGGGGTCATAAAGTGTCGTATCATGATTTATATACATGTGTTGGGTCCAAATGTCTGGATACAATTCCCCAAGGACCACCCTAGGGGTCCTTCAGAAGGAACCAAATTTGGATCCGAATGTTTTCAAGAACCACGTACGAAGAAAACCTACAACCAGTATGATGGTCTACAAACTGTAGGTCATTGTCGTAGTTGGGAACATAGTTTTGAAGTGATTGGATCCCAATAATGTGAGCCTCTGCTCAAAATCATGAGGGTAAAGGATAGGGCATAACATCACCTACGGTTCGTAGGTAGTGGTGGTGGGTACGACAAATATTTAGGTTTTTAGATTTTAAGTTAGGGGTACAATTTCGAGTTATTTATTTAATAAGGGGTCAGTACGGGTGGTTAGTTAGTCAATTACCTTTTTAAACCTAACTATAAGATCCTAACCTAAAGACATTAACCCTCACAACTAAACTCACAAACACAACTCAAAACTCAACTTCTCTCTCAAAACTCTCTCTCTCTCTTCTAAGAACACTATTATAGAAGAAGACCAATATTAAACATGGGAATAAATAAATTTAATTTCCTCATTAATTTTAAGTATTTATAAAGGTACGGTATATCCTTACTCTTGGGATCCTTTTCCCATGAGATCCTTTCAAAATTAGATTTCAAAGTTCCCCAAATTGCTATGTTTTACTTAATTTTGTGTGTCTCTTTCTAAACATTATTTATTTGATTTAAATTGATTATTTATGATAATATATGGATATTTATGTATGAATTCAATTAGTGTATTTGGTTTTTGAACAAAGTCTATCAAGACCCATGGATCTTTATTTTTTCTCAATTCAAAAACATGACTTGTGTTGGATAATAATTGAAAGGTAAGAACATATTATATATCTATATAATTCATTATTGTATTGTGATGTTAACCTTTTTTATGCATGAATATATTGAATTTAGGTTTGAAACTTGAAGGGAATATTGAAGGCTACGAGTAAGGGCTTTTAAGGTTATGAACATGTTATCAATTATTTTATGGCATGTTTCTGTATGTTATGGTACAGTATTGACATGACCGTTGTGAGGTAATGATAGATGTGTTAATAGGTTTAATTAAACTTAATTCTCATGAACACTATATGACTATTTTATGAAATATATATGCTCACATGATTCTGGGTATATAACTAAAGATAATTATCATCTTCAAAACCTTGAGCTATATGATATATGAGGCATTATGTCCCTTAGGTATCTTATATGAACTACTGTGTAAGTCAAGACTAATGATTACCTAAAATGGGAACTGTTCTTAGAACCGAGAGAGGATATTTATATGAGAAGTATTCCTTCAAAAAGAAAAGAAGGTTCCCCCAATTGTCTCATGATATCGAAACCCACATGTTAATATGTATAAGTTTACTAGTAACAATCTTCATATCCCTTATATATGTGCCCACATAGGTGTTATCTAGTGGATCAACCTAGACTCTATCATAAATGTATGCCCTACATTAGAAAGTATAACACTCTCTCTTCGCTATGGGAGGTGGACACCAGATTCCATGTAGCTCACATGGTATATGTTATTTATGGAAATGATTCTTGAATGATTAAAACATGAATAAAGATAAAAACATCAATTATAACTAGGCTGCTTGAGGGATATTACTTAGTGTAGGTGTAGGTATGAGACTTTACCTTTGCATTGGACAAGTGGGTCTTAAGAGGGTTCTTGTGAGTTCTTCATGCATGGTACTTATGAAGGATGTTATGGTTGTTTTACTTAAAGTGATGACTAATTATGTATTTGACTATACTTATGACTTCTTGATGGTTTACTTTGTATATTTGGGGTATGAGACTTCATATGTATATCGTACAAGTGAGTATGAAAGGACGAGGAGGGGTTGCGGGTGTTGTCTTATGATGTAAATTATAAATGAGCTCAACGCATGTAATATATGAACTATGGCTTTATAGAATAGCACTTTTGATCATGAATATCTTTTTAACTTATGGTATGTATTGAATGTGTTTCCTTCTTTGTGCATTATGGATTTTATTATCAAATAGCATGTTTTAAACTAAAGGCCCCTTTGTGCATGTTTTAATGGATTTAATTGCATGGTTTCCATACAAAGTACATATTGATTGTCCTAACCCACATTTCTACTATTTTTCTACTTAGTGTAGGTTCCGGCTAGTAGGTTATTGTTGAAGTGAAGAAAAGCTTTGATTATTTTCTCCAAGACCATTTGGTATGTCCTTACATTTCGAGGACACCGACATATGATGATTTCTTTCTATCTTGTAATAGAAAGTTATTATACTTCATATTATTATACATTCGATTATATGGGCTAAGATACCTAAATTGAGGATTCTTATGTTGAATCTACATGATTAAAGAGACAAGTCTAGATACTCTATTTTCATATATGAAAGAGTTTGACATTGATTGTTAATGTTTTAAATTTTCCGCATTATTCAATGTCTTATGTAAAGATGATATGTTAAAGGCTTGTTTAAGACCCCTTTGGGAACAAGTATGTTGTGTTACAACTTGAGGTGCTCAAGGGTCATGACAAACATTGAATCAGAGAATAATGTTGTAGAATGATAATTAGGGTTGATGTCTCATGAATCAGGTTTATTAGATTCTTGTTCATAAGTGTGAAGTGCTGCACTCTTATGAATGAGAGGCGTATGTGATGCTTAAGAACTTTCTATTCCTTTGATATTCTAGAGTGGTGCCAAACTGTATTTATTCTATGTATCCTTTACTTCTAATCCTCTTCTTGTGGATATAGGATACGACTTCTTGATTGGTAGCCGCAAGAACATTTGAAGAGGAGATCGTGTATGAGGGAGTTCCTCCCAAGGAAACTAAGATCCTCCTAATGAGAAAGTTCCTCTAAGTGGCCATGTTCTAGTCTATCCTTCCATCTTGACGGATGGAGACATAAGTGAGGCCTTCCTAAACTTGACTCAAATCATAGCTACTTTAGCTCAAATGTAACTACATAGGCACAAGATATGACAACACAAGAAAAATGTGAAGTTGGACCATGTGAATAAAAATCTTAGTAAAATTGCTTCATATTTGAGGGACTTCACTAGGATCAATCCTCCAATGTTTTTCGTGTCTAAAGATAATGAAAATATTCAATACTTTCTAGATGAGGTCTATAAGATTTTATTTGCTATGGGGGTAGCTTCCAATGAAAAGGTCTAGGTAGCCCTATATTAACTCAAGGATGTAGTTTAATCATGGTATACTCAATAAAGGGATAATAGGGATTTTAAGAGCGGAACCTATAAGATCGAAAGTTTTTAGGAAGGCCTTCCTTGATAGGTTATTTCCAAGGGATAAAAGAAAGGTAGAACTAGAAGAATTCATCAACCTTGGTCAAGGAGGTGTGACTGTTCAATAATACTCCTTGAAGTTCACTAAGTTGTCTAAGTATCTTTACCTTTTCTATCTAATTGTAGAGATGAATGACTCGCTTTGTGAAGAGTTTTTCCGATCACATTATCGAAGTGTTTCATTCAAAAATTCTTTATAATATTATGAATTTTTCTCGTTTGATGGTGCATGATCAACCAGTTTAAGAAGCTAGGCTTAGAAAGAGGAATAAGGATGCAAAGAGGGCAATACCTTATACTGGAGGTGCTTCTAAAGGTAAACTTGAGATATAAGATAAGCCATGTTATAAAAAGAGTTTTTCTAATTAATGTTCTCCAAATGTTCCAAGGTCAACAAGTATAGAGTGCCTAACCCTAAGCCTAAAAGAGGAGAAGGTAATTGTTCTCAAGTTGAGAAATCTAATTGTGCCATATGTGGCAAGAGGCATGTAGGCAAACGCCTAGTTCGTACGGATATTTTCTTTGGTTGTGGAAATAGTTCTCACATGGTAGGAGAATGTCCTATGATGAAGGATCAACAGAGAGAGAATAATAAAGCATAAGCAAGTGGTCCAAACTTCGTTGCAGTCCTAAGAAGAACAACTTCTATGCCCTCCAATTGCAAGGTTATTAAGAGAGCTCTTGCAATGTTGTTACCGGTATGTTGCAAGTATTTTAAATTAATATTTATGCATTGTTATACCCCGGTTCCACTTTGTCTTTTGTAACTCCTTTATTGGCTATTAAATTTTATGTCATACCCGATATCTTAGAAGAACCCTTTTCGGTTATTACCCTAGTCGTTGACTCCTTTGTTGTTAAAAGAGTGTATAAGAGTTCTCCAATAGCAACATTGGTTTACTTGCTAGAACTTGATAAGTTGGATTTTACTGTCATAGAAGAGATTGATTTGTTGCATTCTTATTTTGCTTCAATTGATTTTCGAACAATGGTATTCAAGTTTAAATTTCCTATTCAACCTGTTTTAGAATTGAAGGAGGGAAGTTCTATCAGTAGAGATCGAATTATTTCTTGTCTAAAAGCTTTTAATATGATTTCTAAGGGATGTATCTACCATATTGTGAGGGTCAAAGACCTTCATTTTGAGGCTAATACTTTACAGTCAGTCCCCACAATGAAGGATTTTCTGGAAGTTAATCCTGGTGACATGCCCAAAATTCCTCCCAAATGGAAAACAGATTTCAAACATGATTTATTGTCGGATACTCTACCCATATCAATTCCTTCATACCGCATGGCTCTAGCCGAGTTGAAAGAATTAAAGGTACAACTAAAGGATTTTCTAGATAAGGGTTTTATTCAACCAAACATATCTCCATGGTGTGCCCCAATTTTATGTGTTAAAAAGAAAAGATGGGTCACTTAGGATGTGTATTGACTATTGTAAATTGAACAAGGTTACCATAAAGATTAAGTATCTACTCCTTAGAATTCATGATTTCTTTTACCAACTCCGAGTGTTATTACTGTCTGAAGATCTATTTAAAGTTGGGTTATGACCAATTTAGGGTGAGAGGAGTTGACATTCCTAAAGCGCTTTCCTAAAAATATATGCTCACTATGTGTTCTACTCATGACATTTGGTTTAACAAATTCCTAGAGGCTTTTATGGACCTTATGAATAAGGTGTTTAGGAATTATCATTATTCGTTTGTGATTGTCTTTATTAATAATATCCAAACATGAGGATGATCACATGATTTACTTGAGGATATAATTGCAAGTCCTCAAGGATCACCAACTTTTTGCAAAATATAGTAAGTGTGAGTTTTGGCTAAGATTGATTGATTTTATTGGTCAAAATTTATAGAGTATGGGTATAGACATTCATCCGAAGAAAATTGAGGCGGTTAATAAGTGTTTTAGACCTTTACGTCCCGCCGATATTTGAAGAATTTTGGGGTTTTCCAGTTATTATAAGAGGTTTGTGAGGGTTTCTCACCTATTGATTCTCAATTGAAGACTCTAACCCCAAAAAAGGTTAAGTTGGAGTGGTTAGAAGCTTTTTAGAAAGGCTTCCAAAAATTGAAGGACAAGAATCCTCCGCTCCGGTATTGATCTTACCAGAGGATACCAAAGGATTTTTAGTGTATTGTGACGATTCTTGAGTAGGTTTAGGTTGTATTTTAATGCAACATGGTAAGGTGATAGCTCATCCCTCAAGGAAACTCAAGGTTCATGTAAAAAACTATCCGGCCAAAATGATCTTGGACTAGAAATCATAGTGTTTGCTTAGAAAAATCATAGATATTATCTTTATGGGGTGTATGTAGATAGATGTGTTCACCAATCACAAGAATCTCAAATATGTGTTTACTCAAAAAATTTTATATCTCCGGCAAAGAAGGTAGTTATATCTTTTGAAAGACTATGATATGAGAGTCTTGTACAATCCCGACAAACCCAGTGTAGTTGTGGATGTTTTGAGTCGTATGTCCATGGTTAGTGTGTCCCATGTACAAAATGAGAAAAAAAGTTTGTCTAAGTTGTGCATAGTTTGTCCCGGTTGGGAGTTAGATTAATAGATTCTCAAAATGAAGGTTTAATGGTCCAACACAGCTCCGAATCCTCCTTATTGTTTTATGTGAAATCTAAGCAACACCTTGATTCCATCTTGATGGAATTGAAAGAATCCGTTCCTGGAAAATTTGTCGAGGTTTTCTCCGAAGGGGGAGATGTGTTACTTAGATATTAATGTAGGTTGTGTATCCGTGTGTGGATGACCTAAGAATATAAATGTTGAAAGAGTCCCATGGTTCACAATATTCTTTTCATCCTAGAGCACCGCGATATATAGTGACTTGCATGAGATCTATTGGAAAAATTGTTTAAAGAGGGATAGAGCGGAGTTTGTGGCCAAATATTTGAATTGTCCAGAGGTCCAATCTGAATATCAAAAGTCGGGTGTCTTGTCTCAAGGTATATATATTACCACTTGGAAGTCGCAGGATGTTAATATAGATTTTGTTGTGGGTTTTCCTCACACTTGAAGGCAACATGATTCAATTAGGGTCATTGTTTATATGATAACCAAATAAGACCATTATATTCCCGTCAAAGCTACAAATTCAGCGGAAGATTATGCTAAGTTATTTCTCAAGAAGATTGTGAAAATACATGGGGTTCCTATGTCTATAATTTCAGATATGGTCACTCATTTACTTCTCACTTTTGGTAGGTATTCCGAGATGGACTAGGTACCAAAGTGAAACTTAGTACCATATTTCATCCCTAAATTGATGGTCTGGCAGAATAAACCATCCAAACCTTAGAAGATATGATGAGGGCATATGTCGTTGACTTCGAGGGTAATTGGGATGACCATCTACTATTGTTTGAGGTTGCCTATAATAATATCTACCACTCAAGTTTTGCCATGGCTCCATTTGAGGCAGTTTATGGGTGAAGATGTAGGTCTCCACTTAGGTGGTTTGAAATGTCTGAGCTTTCTTTTATCGTCCCTTAATTTGTTTATGAGGTTGTTCGGAAATTCAAATTTATTAGAGATAGGTTGAAGACAACCCAATGTTAGAAAAAATCTTATGTCGACAATAAAAAGAGGAACCTTGAATTTGAGATAGCTGATTGGGTATACTTTAAGATATCACTCATGAAAGGGGTGATGAGATTTGGAAAAAAGGGGAAATATAGGCCCATATGATATTTTGAAACGTTGGTAAATGTTGCCTATGATTTCAAATTTCCTTTTGAGTTGGGTTCGGTGTTCCATGTCTCAATGCTTAAGAAGTTCATAGGAAATCTCGTATCATCTTTCCTCTAGAAGTTTTAGGAGTTGTAAGAACCTTGCTTATGAAGAGGATGTGGTTGAAATTTTTGACCCACAAGGGAATATATAGAGGAATAAATATGTAGCTTGCATTAAGTTTCACTGGAGGAACCATCTAGTTGATAGTTGTTCATGGGAGACTGAGGCCTATATGATGTCCCGTGATCCTCATATTTCCCTCCTACTTATATTAAAAGTTGAGCTAAGTAGTTTATCTTGAGTTTGTAGTGAATTGGAAATAATATGTATTATATAAGTTTTTACCAGGATTTTTTATGTGGTGTAAGTCCATGTGAAAGAATATGTGTTCCATAACTTAAAATTTCTCATTAATTATATGATCCTCTTGTTGAAATTTATTAATTAAAATGATGATTGCATATTTGACTTATGATGTGAAATTTATAAATATGCTTAATTATTTTAAATGAAGTAATATTTTAAATCCATGTTGTGATTTTGTACTTGTAATTGTGTGAACAAGTTAATTCATCGTATGAACATGATATGTGATGTATAGCATGCATATTGAGTTTGTAGATGTAGTCCCACTTCCTCATATTTCTTTGACATGCCTTGATTCAGAGCTAAAATTTCCTCCTTTGAATGAGTGCATATAGTTACTTGTGAATTTGAAGGTTTGAACATTGTTTGTATGAATGTTGGTTGGGTTTTTGGTCTAGAGTTTCTAACGTTGATTGCTGCTTTTGTATACATTCGGGGACGAATGTTACCTAGGGGGAGAAAATGTAATACCCCATAAATCTAATGACCTAAGCTAGAGACTTACATGATCTATATGATACGCTAAAATTACACCTCCCTAAAGAATTATAAGAGGTCGTAATGAAGTAAAGAACCGAACTAGTAGTTTGGAGTCGATCCCAAGAGGATAATGGTTTAGACTTAACTTCAATATACAATTATGTGTATTTAGCCATTGTTTTTTCCTAAAACGGATAATTAAAGGGGGGTTTTTGAAACAAGTTTCTTAAAAAGTTCTATGTTAATCAGTTAACAAAAAAAAATGAGTTCTTATCAAGTTGTGAGACTAACTATGGTAACATATGTGCCCCATAGGTTCATAACACCGTATCCAAGCAATAGCAATCCTTCCCTAGTGTTTTGCATGTAAAGTTATGTATATCTAAATCCATGGTCTGGCATCTAGAGAATATCACCCCTACCTTGGTCTTGCTACGTATGTATAAGCTATCAACTCTTACCTTTACATCATATTAGACATCATAATCGATGTATGACTTAGTTATTTCTTTGTACCAATCAACACTACCCTATTAGATAGTATCCCACTAAATCTTTGTTGATAATTCTTTTGTTATTACTACCTCCTTCTTCCGGAAAGTCGCAACAAGACGAGTTCTAATGTTGGCCACTATTAAAAAGGCTTCTAAGCGAAAGAATTATCAATACATGCAAGAACCTATTTGAGAATTTCTTATTTGTTAGGTTTACTTTGTTGATTACCTATGGTTACCACAACCCTAGTTAGGATTTAGTTACCCATGCATGCAAGATCACAATTGATAATTTTTAAGGAATAAATCATGAAATTACTTCAACTACAAGAAATAAACCCATAAAATAAACTTGAAATTGGAAGATAAATCTTCAAACCACAGCCGAAAATTGAATTATTATTGAAGTTTGTGAAAACAAATCTCCAAACAAAACAAGAACAATACTAACAATGTTTAACCCCAAAAATAAGGTTTTAAACCCTATTTATGGAAAACATTGTCCTTAGTTAAAAGGTATTGAAACAAGGAAAGTTTATCCAAAAATGTGGCCTCGATTGAACGACGGTTCATCTACACTCTTCGTCAGTTCACACTTAGAATATTTTTCCACCATAAGATGGCACCTTCTCTGAATCAATCGACGGACAAATATCACAGTACGTCGATGCACCTACGATCCGTCGATGCCCTATATCGCTCCATTCATAGAATTTTTCCAACTTCGGGTAATGGAACTATCTCTGATAAAATCAATGGTCTGCCAGTACGTTCCGTTGATGAATTGAGAGACTGTCGATCCCTCTGTAGTTCCACACTTCGTCAGATTTCCCTGAGTTTTTCCATGAATCTGAACTGCAATTAAGTGTCACCACCTATCGACCGTCAATTGAACGACGGGCCATTAATGGTATTCGTAGGTCGTCTTTCTGCACTATTTTCCAATTGCTTTGTGTGTTAATTTCTGGATAACTTTCCTCTAAAACAAACATAAAGACATGCTAAAACTAATACAAAAAGTCTCTAGAAACACAAATCTTATATAAAAATCCTTGAAAGCATAGTGAAACCACGGTACATCAACACCCTCAACTTAAATTCATTGTTTTTCCTCAAGCGACGAACTATGACTCAAAACCATACTTGTACAGAAGTATACTCTTTTAAGCTTTTGCAATTAGATGGCTATCAATTTCAACCCGTCATTGATTCAGTGTATGCTCACGCTCTCAGGTTTGACAAGCTTACTCGAATGGATCAGACCATGACATAAACTCACCATACACAAACAATTCTACTTTTTTGCCTCTCACCAAGGAAACAACTTTTCGATATTGTAACTAGTGCCCTCACTTTAAAAGAAATCCTCATATTTCACATAATGATTTTAATTTTGTGTAAAAGGTTCTTTATTAAACATTCGCGTTCAAAAACAAGTTCATACATAGCTACTAGCACTTGTCGTCATAGGCTTTCCCTTATTTTCATTGCTTAAATTCACCACATTAGACTCTAGGTTCACGATAGAACTTTCTTTTCTTGTAACGTAGGTTCAAGGTTAGGTAAGGTACATATGGGTACATTTAAGTGATTTTTTGCACTCCTTAACATTACTGCAAAGCTTCTTACGTCTTTTCATTGTCGTTTACACCATACTTTTTTTCCTCTTTTTTGTGGTCCTTTGTTTTGGATATGACTCGTACTTCGTTTTTGTCCAACTTTTTAATTTCAAACACTTTTATTTCTTTTGTTTTAATTTTATTTTCCTTTTAATTCAATTGGTAATTTCACTGAGTCACATCTTTCATTCCCTTTTTCTTTTCTTTTCAACATTCAACTCTTTCCATACCCATTTTTGGGTTATCGCTCATAATAGACCCATTTTTGGGTTCTCACTCATAATAGTCACACTCAACTCTTGTATTTTCCATGAGTGTAGGTACATGATACCCGAGGTTTGGTCAGGCCCAAGAAGTGGCTAGTTTTTTTATTAGTCATCCTTAATTCGAGGTGCACATGTCCAAGGAGGGACCGTGGCCATAATATTAAACCTTTGGAAGGTTAGTTGTTGATAAAAAAATAGTTCTATTATAGTCTCAATAAATTTGGATCAAAATGGACAAAACGTTCATTTGGTTAGCTTTATTTTAGGCTAGATGTTTGCTAATTCGAACAAGGGTCTATGATCCTTTACTAGTGTTCCAAAACAGATTCCGTTTGCATGACTAACCGGGCAAGTTCTAGCTAAGTACCAACTACTTTTTACACTCCAAACTCCTCACTGTCTCCTAACACCTCATTACATTATCAAATTGTCAGATTTCCCTATTTGGGTGTTAATTGAGGTTCATGCAGCGGGTGCGTACTATGTCATGCTTAGAGCCAACATATTCAAACTCATTTTCACCGATTCATGCAGATACTTTCTAAGATGGGATATGATTTTAAAAACAAATTTTTAATTTTGCAACTCTTAAAGTTTATGGATAACTCTAATTTTTCTATTATAAATTCCAAATATGGGACCGAACATAGGGCAAGTTCTGTCCAAATTCTAGAATTAGAGATCCTGACTGTAAAACTGTTAGTGTTTTGACTATATCTTTTTGTACAAAATGTATTTTGAGGTGATTCTTGATTATTTACAAGATTAATTCGATGTACCTACATCTTTTATGAAGGGTATAAAGTCCAGTTTTTCCATTTGTTGATTCAAAACGATGTT
The DNA here is from genome assembly GCF_036512215.1 of Solanum lycopersicum. Classification (NCBI taxonomy): domain Eukaryota; kingdom Viridiplantae; phylum Streptophyta; class Magnoliopsida; order Solanales; family Solanaceae; genus Solanum; species Solanum lycopersicum. The sequence continues at coordinate 29,762,593 of NC_090808.1, forward strand.
GCGACATGAAGTACGTTTGTTGGACAAAATCACTGTTTTGGAAGCTTAGTCATATTTGCACAGGCTAGACTTACTTGTGATGGTTATACTTTTTTATTTTTACATTTTTGAGATACAAGTAATTAAATAATTTATGTAATTGGATTTTAAGGTTGTATATATTCGTGAACAAGTTGAGGACCTCCATACGTTGGTCGTTCTATGGTTTAAACTCTTAAAGTCGTGTTGGACTGTTTCTTTGCTAAAAGGTTGAGGCTTGTGTATAAAATTGTACTTGTACTATTTTTACCTGTTGATATATCTTAAAGTTTATATTGGTTTGTTGATTACCTCTTGTAACTTTGCATTGTTGTGTTGTTGTAGTTTAAGACGTTAAAGACTCTTGTTTAACTCGCCCACTTGTACAGATTGTTTGATCACTTATCATTCTTATTGGGACATTGTCCTTATTGTTGCTCTGATTTGTCACTATTTGCATGCCTCTTGATTCGGATCATTTACCATCTTCACAGTGGAATTTTAGTTCGTCTTAAGTATGGAGTTGTCCATTTTAAGTACGAACTAGAAAGCCATTTATAATATGGTTCTTCGTTCTCTTGATTATTGGGCTTTGACCCTTAGGGAATCGACCTTTCTTGTTACAACTCATGCTTGGTGTGAAGACATGATGTATATATTGAGCGAGTCTTGTTATTAAACCTCTTGGAAAATTGAGCTATAAACTTTATTGACATTTGGAGCTTTAATTATCCAACTTAATACTCCTTGTATATTGTTTACTTTATTTTATGAATATATTTCAATCATGCTTCCCTAGACTTGAGAATGATGACTTTATGAATCTAAGGGCGTTGAATCTATAGTTTTTACACCATTAATCTTTATGGTTAGCAATAGTTGTTTCTATCGTAGGGAATGTTCGAGAGGACGGTTGAAGTTGGTAATTGAAGATGGAGATTTTGAAAGCCTTAAAGAAAGATTTCACTTGCATATATGCATAAATAGATTTTGTATAAACCTTAGACTTTTGCACGATCTATGCGTTGTATAATTACATTAGATTTTGAGGGTTGATTTTGCCATGTCAGCATGAGTTGTAATATAAGTATGGCTATACTTGTATTTGTCTTTTTGGGGTATGTAAAATCAAGTCCCGTAATATAATAATTTATTATATGTTTTTTAAGTTGAGGCATGAACATGCTGATTTTTGCTACATGGAAGTTGGTAATACTATTGTTATTTCGTCGTTAAATATGAGGATAATATATGCATGAAAGCTTATCATTCTTTTTTAACAGATTTTTGGAGGCTTTTTCGTTGTTAGTTTAAAGTTCATGCCATATTAATCTTGACCTTAATTAATTATTTAAAGCGGGGAAGATGTAGATCCTTAACTAAATTATTCGTTATGAACCTACTTCCTCATTCATAAAAACGTTAATATACCTTCGTTAATCTCTTTTAAATGTCACATGTATTAAATTAGGTTTCTTGTCAAGTTTTAGTATCTCTTGGAAAAGGGTGATACAAGTGTTGGTATCAGAGCATAGGTTTGTTGTTCTAGGATTTTTATTGTGAGTTAATTGTATAGTTATTTTCTATTGAGAAGGTTCTATTTAGAGTTCATGTGCACTTACATAGTGTACCATATCCTTATTGCATGTAGATTGCACATACATCATTTACATGTCCTTAATGAAGTGTGATCTTCCCTTTTGAAGGAATTAAGTTATGGAAACTTCTTCTAATCGACCTATGGAAGCTGCTCATGAAGGTCCGGGTGCCTCTGTTTCTCAAACTCGTGCACTGGAAGGGGTTGGATAACATATCTTTAATGACAATGTTCCCCACAATAGCGGGTTTGAAATGGGAAACCATAAACATGTAAGAGCTGGTTCACTTCCTCACATGAGTCATGGTACTCAAGCAATATTTCAACAAATGGTTGAATTCTTCCACCAATGGTTGAATCGATGGATGATGTCACGACCCGAATTCAGGAATTTGAATCCCAATCGGCATCGTTGACCTCTCTGAGGTCGCAGACAAGCCTCATATTGCATTCATCACATTCATATGGTTAATTTTAGCGGAAATTTAAAACTTTTAAAGGTATGAAGTCTACATCGACATCATATAGTTATTTCATGAATTCATCATATACTAATCTCAACATAAATGTAACAACCATCTATCGTAAGAATCAATTCGAACCAGAATAAGAATATATCATATATACATTTGCCAAACACGACCTTATTAGAAAAGCTTCGAAATGAAAGTACGAAAGAAACACTAGGGAGAACATCCACTAGTTTTGTCTGAAACTGAGGCTAGAATAAAACTGTAGCATCCTCAAAATCAAGAGGACCTACCAAATGGTATGGAGAAACGTTGATGTCCAAACCGTTGCAAGAGTCATCAACCTATCCGTTAACCTGCATTAATAAAATATTAACTAGTTGGAGATACTACACCACATTTACTAAGTATGGGTGCATGCATACTCATACGGCTATGCATGATCAAAGCATGTTCTGCCTAAACAACATTCTATTTCTTGAAAACCTAGTGACTAGACTTTCCTAAATCGTTAGATGTGAATTTTGGTATGAATATGATGTATTTTAAAGTATTCAAAGCACACAACTCATTTTAAATATGATTAGAAATAATTAGTGCATCCACATAATTTTAGAACAACTCGAGCAAAGATTTTAAAATTTGATAGTCCTATCCCGAGAGCCCTATTTTGTCACTTAGATTATTTTTCAGTATGATTCCTCTTCTTGTTATGTAGTTCAATGACCTCCTTTAATCTTATGTTTCACTTATAATTGCAATGGTTCATTGTAGTCCCATACAAACAATGAATTGAGTAAGCAATTCACAAGACAAAGGAGATGATTTGGCTACTCTACTTTAGATTCTTTGTTCTTATTTTCTTTGGGTATGATTTTATATTTTATACATACATATATATATATATATATATATATATATATATATATATATATACATGACAATCTTTATTGGGTATGCCCATTCTTTAGTGGATTCATAATCCATGCTCCATTATTGGCTACCTTACTTACAAGATAAATATTTCATTCTTAAATTGGTTTTGAATGTATTTATAAGCAAATCTTTATTGGCTATGCCCATTTATTTGTTATTAACCCTGTTTATATAGCTTGAGACTTCTATTAATACTCCAATATTGGCACAAGCCTTAGTTTATTATTCAGTCTTTTTCTTTTTTTTTTGTGTGTAGTTCAATAATTCTTTTGATGCTATGCTTTACTTACAAGTGCAATGATTCATTGTTGTCCCATACCCACAATTAATCAAGTACGTAACCCAAGGTTATTCAGTCTTTTTCTTCTTGTTGTTGTATTGTTCAATAATTCTTTTGATCCTATGTTTTACTTGCAAGTGCAATGATTCATTGTAGTCCCATACCCACAATTAATCAAGTACGTAATCTAAGGACTAAGGAATGATTTGTCTACCTTACAGTGAGTCATTCTTTACACTATATATTCATTACCTTTCAAAAGCAATTTTTTATTGATCATGCCATTGATTTCATTACTTTCATGTTTTAAATATTATACATTACATATACATGAGACTTGCAATCAGTGATGTAGAATTAAGACATATCAAGTGAGGACCCACCATATGGGTCTTCAAACTGAGGGCCTTATTCAGCAAACACAGAGTCTGCTTCATTCGTTCATTCGTACTTCACATTATTCATTTCATTCATTCGTAGGCTAATGTAAATACCAGCTATACCTAGTATGAAGTTTAAGACTCTCATCGGGATCATGAAGTGCAATGACCGAGAATGACCTAATGTCATTACTTGAATCTTATTTCACTTCCTGATTGTGTTGCACAAACACCTACAGTATCATTCATTTCATTATCTTTCATACTTTTAGGTTGGCCTCATTCTTTCTTTGGCAACTTTAAATTTACCGACATAGATCATGTGAGCATCATGAAATCTAGTGTCTTCCCCTCACCAAAAAGAGGTGGAATCACCGGCCAAAGTGACCCAAAACATGCTAGTGTACATAGGGAATTGAACCCTGCTAGATCCCTAGATTGGCAGTATAAGTTCAAATACTAGGATATATAAGGAGACCCATACCCGTCATGCTGGACAGTCTCATCTCATGAGAGTTACGTGAACCTCCGCCCTTCCCGAAAGAAGGCATGATCGCTCATAGCTAGCCTATCGGTGCTCAGTATAAAGTTCCATTACATTTAACTCATACGTCATGGAAATTGGCTTCTAGTATGAGGACATCATAGCTCAATAGATTATTTCTCCTCTCATCATTAGTATTTAGTATACATTAATCTCAATACTTTTGTTAGAGTGTCAATACAGACTGGTCTCTTCTTTAGCCTTATACTCTCATAGGTGAGTACGTTTTGATAACATTTACTTAGTCTCATTTGAGATTTCTATCATCTTTCACATTAGCCTCTTATCATGTTGGCACCACATTCATTAACATTAGCACATTTGCTTTTCATAATTACTCACCTCTTTACGTGAATGTTCATTTCTTCTTAATCTTCTACTGTTGACTAAAGCATTATGGAGGCTTGCTTCTATATTGAGATTTACTTACTCTATAGATGACTGTTCATCCATACTTTACATTGATGAAATGTGAATTTTCCTTACATATCATCCTTTGGTGTTAATGAGACTAGCTCACACCTTCTAACACATTCATACGTGAGTATTCTTTTAACATAGTAGCTTAGGTGTAAGTGAGACTTGTATCACTTTATTTAACACCCCATTCTGGTCACTTACTCACTTTAGACCCCTTTAATTATGACATAACTCAATTTACTTACTTATATTAATGTAGTAGATTCATATCATCATTTATGGGCGATGAACACTTCATTCAATGAGTTTCATGAGTTCATATTCCAATCTTTTAGAGCATGTTGGTAGTTATCACAATGAGTGGCATGCCATTTATAATGGGTTCATTGAATTAGTTTATAAGTGTTTACATTATCATTTGATACACTAAATACACAAGATTGGCATTTGTTATAGTGTTTGGTTTAAAAATTTGGTGACATGATTTGTGTGGATAAAACTGACTTATATTCACTGATCACAAGAACTTTATGTATTTTGGTAATCAAAACGAGCTGAACTTAAGACATAGTAGATGGCTTGAACTCATCAAGGATTATGACTCCATGATTGAATCATCCAGGTAAAGCTAATGTGGTTGCCGATGCCTTAAGTTGAAAATCTTTTGCAAGCATTTCTTTGAGTCCTTTGAAATTAATGCTTGAGTTAAGAGCCCTAAATGTTTGTTTTACACCTGATTCAACTGGTTCAATTAATGCTAATTTGCAAATAAAGCCAATATTACTTGAAAAATTGATAGAAGCACAAAAGTTAGATGAGAAACTTGTAAAATTGACTAGAGAGGTCCAAAATAGGGAGAAACTTGATTTTACATTAACAAAGGATGGTATCTTAGTTTATCAAATCAGGTTATGTTTCCCTAATGACGGCAACTTTAGGAGAGAAATATTGAAAGAAGCACATACTTCACCATATGCAATGTATCCTAGAGGTACAAACATGTACCAGACTATCAAATAAAATTATTGCTGGAATTGTATGGAGAGAAATTTCAGAGTTCATTTCAAAATGTTTGATTTGTCAACAAGTAAAGGCAGAACATCAAGTCCTGGTTGGTTTACTATAGCCCTTGTCGATGCCAGAATGGAAATGGGAGAAAATAACTATGGATTTTGTTTCTAGACTTCCTTGTGCTAAGAGAAATCATGATGCAATATGAGTGATTGTTGATAGGCTAACAAAGAGTGCTCACTTCTTAGCAATTAGAAAGGATTACTCACTTGAGTGTTTAGCCGAGTTGTACATTAATGAAATTGTAAGATTACATGGGATCCCTGTGACTATTGTATCTAACCGAGACCCAATGTTTACATAAAGCAGGAAGCTTTGGGTACTAAGTTGAAATTTAGCACTTCGTTCCAACCTCAGACAGACAGACAGTCGGAAAGAGTGATACAAACTTTGGAAGTTTGACGGTAGTTTGGACAAACACTAGGCTTTGATAGAATTTGCTTACACTAATAGCTACCAATAAATTATTGCGATGCCTCCCTATGAAGCCTTATATGGAAGAAAATGATGTAACTCTCTTTGTTGGAGTGAAATTGGTAAAAGAAAGCTTATTGGTCCTGAAATGGTGCAGCAAACCGAGGACAAGGTTAATATTATCAAGGATTGTTTAAAGATTTCTTCAGATAGACAAAAGTCATACGCTGATCTAAAAAGGTGTGACATTGAATATCAAGTTGGAGATAAATTATTCTTAAAGGTGTCTCCAAAGAAAAAAATTATGACATTTTTCCAAAAAGGAAAACTTAGTCCCCTGATTTATTGGACCATATGAGATACTTGAAAAGGTTGGCGCAGTTGCATATAAATTGGCCTTACCACCGGGGTTAGATAAGATCTAAAATGTCTTCCATGTTTCTATGCTACGAATATATCGATCAGATCCATACGATATTCTTCCAGTTGAATCTATTGAGGTTAATCCTGACTTGAAAAATACTAAAGAACCTATCCTAATTCAAGCTCGGGAAGTAAAGCAGCTTAGGAAAAAGAAAATCCCCTTGTTAAATGTACTTTGGATGAACCATTCAAAAAAAGAAGCTACCTGGGAGAGAGAAGAAGACGCGAGGACTAAATATCCACAATTGATTGATTCGGGACTTGCCAAAGGTAATTTCGAAATGAAATTTCTTTAAGGGGGAGAGAGTTATGACACCCCTAAGATACTAGACCATGATTTACATATACATAGGTTACTGTAATATCTTTTATTCTCATTTTTGGGAACTTGATATTTTGTGACAATTAAAAACGTGCTTAACGTTAATTGTTATCGTAATTTAACATATTGTATGGGGGTATTCGCGTAATTTTCTAATTATATTTACACATATATTGGAAGTGTGGGTATAAGTTACATAAAAAATGGGTATATATGCATGCTTTTTGGGCAGCCAACTATGTTTAGGGGCAGCCCCTTTTGGTGACTTGTGTATATGTGATGAGGATCATTTTGTATCTATATATATTACACCTCCTTTGGTTGATTTCACTTTCCTAAGGACTAAGAACATATTAACATTATATAAACAATTTTTCTTCAATATCAAGACAAAAAGTAGCTCCTTTTGGCTGAATTCAACACACACTTCATCTTGGTAAGTGATAAAGAATTTCTTTCAATACTAGGTAGTGTTTGGTAGTTTAATCATAACTCGTCAAGTATAACTTTGTTTGCAGTGAGTAAATATGATTTGGAAATATAGTTCGTAATTCTAAAACTTTTAAGTCTATTAAAAACTCTTATTTTTGTGTTACAGATTCGAAATATGGATGCAACATAGGACAAGTTCTGTCGAGCTTCTGGAATTAGAAATTCTCTCTTTACAATTGTTAGTGTTTTGATTATATCTTTTTGTACAAAACATATTTTGAGGTGATTCTTGAGTATTTACGATATTAATAGATGTACCTAAATCTTGTATGAAGGGTATAAAGTCCAGTTTTTTCGTTTATTATTTCAAAACTAAGGTGCTACATGTAGTACTTTTGTTGGACAGAAATCACAGTTTTGGGAGCTTAGTCGTATTTGTACATGCTAGGCTTACTTGTGATTGTTCTCCTGTTTTATTTTTACATATTTGAGATACAAGTAATTAATGTTGTTATTTAATTGCATTTGGAAGGTTTTATATACTCATAAACTAGTTGAGGACTTTCATATGTTGGTTGGTCTATGGTTTGAACTCTTGAAGTCGTGTTGGACTGTTTCTTTGCCAAAGACTTGTGGCTTGTGTATAAACTTGTACTTGTATTCACCTTTTAGTATATCTTCATGTTTATATTGGTACGTTTATTACCTCTTGCCACTTTGCATTGTTGTGTTGTTGTCATTTAAGATGTTAAAGACTATTGTGTAACTCGCCCACTTGTACGGATTATTTGATCATTTGGCATTCTTGTTGGGACTTTATCCTTCTTGTTGCTGTGAGTTTGTCACTATTGGAATATCTCTAGATTTTGATCATTTGCCATCTTGACTCTTGATTTTTAGTTCGTCTTAAGTATGGGATTTGTCCATTTTAAGTAAAAACAAGAAAGCCATTTTCAATATGGTTCTTGGTTCTCTTGATTTTTGGTCTTTGACCCTTGTTTATACAGCGTGTCGACCCGTCTTGTTTCTGCTCGTGATTGGTGTGAATACATGATGTATTTATTGTTCGAGTCTTGTTATTAAACCTCTTGGAAAATTGTGCTATGAACTTTATTTACATTTGGAGCTTTAATCATCAAACTTGATATTCCTTGTATATTGTTTACTTTATTTACTGATATATTTCAATCATGCTGCCTTTTACTTGAGAATGATGACTTTATAAATCTAAGGGCGCCAGATCTATAGTTTTTACACCACTAAGCTTTATTCTTATCTATAGTTGTTTCTATCGTAGGGAATGTTCGAGATGACGGTTGAAGTTAGTAATTGAAGATGGAGATTTTGAAAGCCTTAAAGGAAGATAAAACTTGCATATAGGCATAAATATATTTTGTAAAAAATTTGACTTTTGCACTTAGATTTTGAGGACTGATTTGGTCATGTCAGCATGATTTGTAATATAAGAATGGCTATACTTTTTTTAATCTTTTTGGGGTGTGTAAACGCACGTCCCGTAATATAATAATTTACTATATATTTTGTAAGTTTTGTGAGGCATGAACATGCTAATTTATGCTACATCAAAGTTGGTAATACTATTGTTATTTCGTCCTTAAACGTGAGGATGATATATTCGTGAAAGCTTGTCGGTCTTTCTTAACAGATTTTTTGAGGCGTTTTCGTCATTAGTTAAAATTTTGTGCCATATTAATTTTGACCTTAATGAAGTATTTGAAGTGGGTAATATGCACATCCTTAACTTAATTATTCGTTATGAACTTAATCCCTAAACTAGAAAAAAAATCAGTATACCTTCATTAATCTTGTTAAATGTCGCAAGTAGTAAATTAGCTTTCTTGTCAAGTTGCAGTATCCTCGAAAAGGGGCACTACAAACATAATTTACCACATAATTAAGTGACTCTATTAACAAGTTATAAAAACAACAAGCATGTATAAGAGTTCATAACATCATAACCAAAGCAAGAACGTTACATAACATCATAACCAAAGCAAGAACGTTACTCATGAACCCTTATTAATTCCACCAATGCAATGACTAAGAAATTCCCCATAGCGTCACTAAATCAAGTAAACCTAACAAGATGCATAAGCAATGCCCAACTTCATATTCTATATCATTTCGAGTAAACATAATCATACTTTACCAATAGAGACCAACCACATGTTCATAAGTGATGCCCATATAACATAGTGTTATTAAAAAGTATAATCAACATATAGACATTATTTACATTATAAGCATATAAGCACTTAAGAACATCCTTCTAAGACATCCCTCAAGGCTAACTAGTGCAATGTATAGGTAGATCTACATATCCCTACCTAGACTATATCAAATACCTTAGGTCATCTTAGTTAGAGTTCACTTTATTACTTCATATTATCATTCAGGAACTTCTTGTGTTAACAAACATAGACCAGAAGAGCTAATGTGAAATCCAATATCATGGAACCCTACACCAAAAAAAGGCGGACTACTTTCCAACGTAGTACCAAAAGATGAACATAGCATCTATGTGCATACACTAGCTAGTATTCCTATGGGGGGGGGGGGAATAGTTCAAGAACTGGGAGATGTAGTTGGGACCTCTTTATGCTACATGCATTATAGTCTCCAATCTCATGAGTACATTAGTAATCCTACTTGCCCTATGTGGGGAGGGACACTCCACACTTCTTGTTCACTCGGTCCTAAGCTAGAGTCCCTTTTGAAATGTTTTTAAGCCTTTATTAATCATCATAGCTTTTTTTAGGTCATAGGGTCTACCCCTTATATAATCATTAATGTATGTCAATAGGAATTGTATGAGTATTGTCCTTTCATTACAATTCACATATGTGAGGTTAGCACATTTCCATAATCACATTATGATTAGGCCCATAGTTCAGTCATCACCATCCTTATATAATTACATCTTAGACAACAACTCAAAAGCCATGAATCAAGATATTTAAATTCAACATCGTAAAAAACCTAATTAATCTTACCATAAGGTATATTTCAATAAAACTTTATCAATAAACAGAATTAATCATAATTGAAGTAAAGGATTGACATCAGAAAACTTACCAAATATCCTTTACAAGCCATCATCCAAGGTTTTACCATCAACTGTCACATCCCAAAACCACACCCTCGAAGTTAGGGTACAATCTCGGATTCGTAACCGCCGTACTCTACCTCTCGGCAGTTTTATACAAGCCCTTTCATATTAAGCATCGCATAAACGTAGTGAAAAGTAATGTGGAATTTAAAACTTTTCACTAAACCTATTATAGTCTTTAAAAACTTTTTCATATAAAGTAGTAGGAAATAGTAATTCTCAATCTCATCATTATAAGACACAATAATACTCAGGACGTGGCCCATACTTCAAAATACGTATATAGAAATATTTAGTCTATTACAATACTTCAACTGGAAAACATAAAAGACATATATGCCCTCGAGTCAAGTGAGGACATAATTTAACTTCTCTTGAACGAATGCTTCGGCCCAAGTCTTCACTTCTCAAAGCTCCTTAGCTACCATGAACTATATAGATAGAAAAAAGGAGTTAGTACAACCACATGTACTAAGTATGGCATTATGCATAAAAATAATGGAAATGGACATTTTATTGAAAATATGCATCTTCTAATTGATAAATCAGATTATGATCATAAGGATAACATTTAACAACTTAAAAACACATGAGATAACATTTAAACCAAAAATCATCTTTCTGAACCCACTTTACAGTAAGTCTAATTTACTGTTACAGTGAATTACTTCACTTTACAATGAAGTTACTTATAATTTAATTTAGACACCCTTTAGCATGTAATCTTCTCACCTAAAGCTATCCTAAGATTCACTTAAGTCACACAAAGAGATACCGCCCATACACCCTCTCTAGATGTGCCTAAATGACCCTTAAGATTACTTATAATGAGTCACATACACACTTTCAAGCATCATAAACATCAAGGTAAGATTCTTCTACCAAAGGTGACTCTAAGTCTCACTTGAGTGAGTTGTTAAGAGACCGCCCATAGCATCCCTTACACACACTTGAGAGATCCTATACACTCCGTAGAATAGTATCATTCTCAATTAACACACCAACATATAGATGATATGAGATTCTCCTTCTAAAGGTTATCAAAAGACCTACTTAAGTAAATCAACAAGATAACGTCCATAATGACCTCTTCAAAATTACCTATATAGTCCTGAAGACTACCTAAGGCTTACATCACGTCCACAACACAAAACATCTTCCCTAACTAGAGTCATCCTCAATACTTCCAAAGATAAAACATGAAGAGATCATCTTTTATGCCCTCTTCACACTTTAGCTAATAAATCCTTAAGTCACTTTAGATTAAGTACTTATATATTTACATACATCATAACCTAAGTCGTTAGTTCATTTGTTCATTAAGACTCATACATCACATAAAGGAATTCAAGTAATGATCATGCAAAAGACCTAGGAACTCCAAGTTACACCTTCAAAGTCTATTTTCCAATGTCTAGATAGCGTCCCGTACCACCAAATAAACCTCATATATTCTATAAAGCTAATAGGTATTCCATATGATGATAATATGCAATAACCGACATAGACCATGATATCAAGGCATGGAATCCAAAGTTCTATCCTACTCCGATCAAGTTGTTCTAGTTTTCAAGAGTAGAACTTAGACCCATCCCATGTAGGCACATGGTTAAGGAATATGAAGGGCATAGTTTGTAATCTAGTCTTTCTTCTTTTACTAGAACTACTTTCCCTTACCATACTAAATCAGTGCTAGACTTCATTCTCATAGAGTAATTTACACATTAGTTTCACATAAAAGGGTTATATAACAAGTTCATAACCCAATCACATTTGACAAGGTCCATTAGGGCTACCTAACAATAGAGACAAAAAGCTCATGATGACTTTCCTAATAATTAATATGATGTCGTTCCATCCAATTAACCTTAATTCCATCATTCTTTTACTTTGAAGCATACCATTACAACTTATAACTTCAACAATATTAACCTTACCATTAAGTTAAGGTTTTCGCATATAAGACTCTCTTATGTTCATTAAGGTCACATGTCATTAATACGTTAAATACTAAGAGTTAGAACACCATAAATCAAGACATCACATATTCATAATCTTATATACATCAAGCAAGGAACACAAGTCAACCAAGACAAGACAACACATACTTCACTTTTAACCCATAATGCAAGTCATTCTAGAATCACATAGAAACATACCTAACATCTTCAAGTGATATTATATATTATCATAATATCATCAATGTAACCAATATATAGTCATACAGTCAAGTAGGAATAACCAAGACTCAACCCTAAGACTATACACATAGTGTCAAGGTCATAGTATAACATGATAACCTAAGACAACATTAATAGAAGAATACACATATGACTTCACAGGTAGACAGATATTGTCATGCTTCACATAATCAAACTACAGAAATAGTCATATTACTTCAAATAATTGCCAACAAGGCCAAGATCATCATATTGCATAAAGTAACGCTGACAAGGACATATCAATTGCAAGTAAAACACATAACACCACCACCATAAGTGGACCATACCAATCACAATAAAATCAAAGTAGAAATAGTATCAAATCAAAGGAAATAGGTCAGTATACCCCACTTCATCATCAACACCTCAATCCAAAGTGAACTTACTCAATTCAGTAACACAGGACCCTTACCCAAGGCCATAATCAATAATGCAACATAAAAACTAGAATAATCAATGAACTAGGTCATATCAATGTAAATTCATAAAACTAATACTACCTAGATATCAATCTACTACAATTATTACTCCAATGAATAGCCCACATAAAACTACACAAGAATTCATCCACATTAGATCATTATCAAGTAACCCATAACTTAGTCAAAAACTAGGGTTCATCCAATTCATGGTTACATAGGTAATTTAGGTTAAAATATCAATTAAATCATTATTCAATGTTTATAAATCATTAATGCAAGAACCCATGGTAGAATCATGAAATTGGACAATTCAACTTTGAAAAACTTTAGAAAATATCTTGAAAATTAGGGCTCCTTGATGAAACAAGTTTTAAGGATAAAAAACCATACATTGAAGAAGCTAATTCTTCACTTTAATAAATAATTTCCACTCAAAACGTCACACCAAGATCTTCCCTTATTATGGACTTCAATGGAGTATTTGGGAGTTCTTAAGGGGTTTGGAAATTCGATTTAAAAAAATGAAATATTCTAAGGTGTTGAACACTTATAGACTTGTTTAGAATACCCAAAATACCCTTAATAAACCTCCAATACTATTATTTGGAAGTGGGGTGAAATTAGAACTTCACCCCTTAACTAAACAGTGAGCTGCACGTAGGCACATGTTCATAGACGACTAACCTATCGACGAGGCATCAATCAACTTACAGACCATGCTGTCCACCGTTGATTTGTTCAGAGCATGGAAATTGAAGCTTGGATTCCTATGCTAACGCTCCAACAAAACCCACCACCTACGGGGCGTCGACCAGGCCACTGGCCATCGATTGCCCTCCGTAGGTGGACTGCCTTTGGGCAGTTTTGGCGACCAGCATGTGTCCTTCCTCAAAGACCCTTCGTTGGTCTTTGGGGATATTTGACCCACATAAATCTACATAAGAATTCATCAACATTAGATCATTATCAATTAATGCACAACTTACTCAAAAACTAGGGTTCATCCAATTCATGGTTTCGTAGGTAATTTTGGTTAAAATCATCAATACCATATCAATTAAATCTTTTTTCAATGTTTAGAAATCATTAATGCAAGATCCCATGGTAGAATCATGAAATTGGAAATTCAACTTTGAAAACTTTAGAAAACATCTTGAGAATTTGGGCTCCTTGATGATTAAAGTTTCAAGGATCAAAAACCATACATCCCTGAAGGTAATTCTTCAACTTGATGAAGGCAATTCTTCACTTTGATGAATAATTTCCACTAAAAACTTCACGCAAAGCTCTTCCTTGATTTTGGACTTCATGAGTCTTTTGGAGTTCTTAAGGGATTTGGGAATTTGATTTAGAAGAATGAAATATTCTAAGTGTTAAACATTCATATAATTATTTAAAATTCCCAAAATATCCTTTAATAAACTACCAATACTCTTATTTGGAAGTGGGGTGAAATTACAACATCACCCCTTAACTTAACAATGACATGCACGCAGGCACAACCTTACAGACAACTAATCCATCGACGGGGTGTCAGTCCACTTATGGACCGTGCTGTCCACTGTCCATTGGTTCAAAGCGTGGAAAATTAAATCTTCTATTCCTAGTCTAAGGCTCCAACGATGCCCACCACCTAGGGGGTGTCGAATAGGACACTGGCCCTCGATTGCCCTCCGTAAGTTGACTGCCTTTGGGCAGTTTTAGCGACCAACATGGGTCCTTCCTCAAGGACCCTTGGTTGGTCCTTCGGGATGTTTGACGGGAAGTTTTTAACATAAACATGATAGTTTATGAGTTTAACACCTGTCACGTGAATTTAACCCAAAACAAACAGATAAAACTTGCCGAAACATACCTAGATAGACAAGGTCATTTCAAAGCACATCTTTAGAACATCATGGGTATTCTTGGACGTTTGACCTCCAAACTCCACGAAACTCGACACACTGCCTATACATGGTATAATAACTCATTTAAGAACCTTAAATCTTCATGAATCACACATTATTGCATAGAACCACATACGAGGCACACATGTGACTTAGTCGTCGAACGTCTTAGTTGTCCCTTGACATTTGACTTTCAATGCACCTAATACTTCAGCTGCTGCATCTATACCATATATTAGACCTATGTATAATAATAGACCATCAATACAAACATTTAAGGATCTAGTTCACCTAAGTCATTTTCGGGGTCTTACATCAACCATCCAATTCAACCCAACCATGGGCATAATATCATCACAAAATAGTAAATAACACAATAGATAGTTTAATTGCATCATCACTATTCCGATTAACTTCAACTCTTAACCCAGAGCTAGTTTAACTGCATCGTCACTATTTCAATTTACTTCAACTCAGAACCTAGGGTTAAGGTGAAAATGGTTCACCATGAATTCTACAAAAAATAGATCAAATCCCAACAATACATTACCCTAGGCAGTCAACGAATGAATTATAATAGATTAAAAAGTCTAACAATCAAAACATTCATCAATTCCCATCAATTTATAAGCAAGATCCATGATTAAGGGAATTTGGGGAAACAGACACGATCCATATAAAATTCCCTCAACTATAATTAATTACTCAATAATCTACACTTAATTAGACATAGGTAATCACAATTGAACATAATCAGTCATCAATTTCAAGTTTCTCTGAAAACCCATTAGAAAAGGAAAACCCTTGGAATTGGGTTATTTCAAAATCAACTTGGACATGACCTCTTGAGGAAATGAATCCCAAGAGTGAAGAATCCCTACTTTAATGAAGATTAATTCAATAAAATCAATTTAAATCCTTGATAAATTTGCCTTCTTCTTCAAGCTTTAATCTTCCTTCAATGGAGGTTTAATAGAGAGAGAAACTAGAGAGAGGTGAGAGGTTTTGGGTTTTGATTTGATGACTTGATTTGATTGAGTGAAATGTGAGGAAAATATTATTCAAAATATATATATATATATACTTCCCATGAAATACCCAAAAGACCCCTCACTTAAGTTGACCCTTTAATGAAGTCAAACTTTAATTCAAAATTTCAGATTTTGGTCGGGAACAAGTCCGCAACGGGAGCTGCTCCCGCATAATTTTCTAAATTATTTTTCGAGACGCTGGAGTCCGCGACTTTCCTGCAACGCAGTCTTGAATTTTTTTACCATGGTCCAACCAAGTCCGCGACGTAGACACAATCCCCCAATGTGTATTTTGATTGCTGCTTTGGCAACTTCCAAATCAAAGTATGGGGTCCTTTCTGGGACCCCGAAGACGAACTTTGAGGGTAGGGCCTGGAAATTTCAACCATATATACATGGTTTTACCTATTTGAAGTCATTATTCAAGTTTTAGACCTCATACAATAACTCCAAACCTTCATGAAACCTAAGGACGTTTCACTAGTTAAATTAAACTAACTTACAGACGTCTTGGACGTTTCTTGATGTGTTGACTCTAAAACATCCTAAATGGTTTCTTAACATTATTTTAGGCGTAGAAATGGTCATTTAAGCTTTATTTCATTATGTTAGGCTCTAGCTTAGGTCATAGTCTTTCGGAGTGTTAGATTAGATGTTCCCACCCTTCGGTGTAATTTATAGTGATCTCATTAGAGGAGAAATGTTCCCAATTGGGAGATATTGAAACATGTTGCCTTAGAAATAACTTAATTTAGATAATTCTAAATTATAATTAACCAAATTGAAAATTTTGTCAAGTCATTCTAAGGTATGAACTTTTAATCAACTTCAAGCGGACATAACATAACTTTCAGTATATGATGACTACCCTAAGTATCAAATGAAAGGTCTTGGAATCCTCTCTTAGATAAGCTAATTTTTTATGATTCAGTTTTCACAATCCCAATTTTGCTTAGGGTTTTAAAAGAGAGTTCATGACGATAAAACAGGAGAAAAGAGGGTAGGTTCAAGGCGTTCATCAAGTTTTCTTGTGAATCAAAGAACGTTTGGCCAAGGATTTAGTCCCTAGAGGTCATGTGAGTTCTCATACTTTTGGGTTCATTCACTCATACGCCAATATTTTCAATGCAATTTCATTCTTGAGGTTGAAGGAGTTGAATTCTTGATGTGTTTTATTTAATACTTTCATCCAAAGAACTCACCTTCCTCAAGAATTTTTAGATTAAAAGGTTTTAAAGTCAATTCATAGTGTTTGTATAGTTCGTCCTCACTGCTCACATATGAATTCAGTTACTATCAATTAGTTCAATCTATGGTTCTAACCTAAGTTTTATGAAATCATTGCTATGAGTTATATTCTTTTTCTGCATTTTAAATTATTATATTTTTAGTTTGCAATATTATGTGCACTGATATCCTTCAATTATTGTTCATGCTTATATTTCAGATGAATCATAGTTGATGAGATTTTTATTATAAAAAATTTCTTGCATTGGTTTTGAAATTTTAAAGTCAGTTCTAGAATATATTTAAGATACCTTTTAAAAAAGAGTATAAGGTAACACAAATGGTTACGAAAGTATTATTTTCACATTGAGAAAAGAAACTCTTTTTTCAAAGAAAAGAAACATTTTTCAAAAGAATTTTAGTAAGATAAAGAGAAGTTCAATTTACCCTTAAGTAAGACATTATTTTTTTTATATTGAAAAGTGAGTATTTATTTCAGAAAAGTATAAAGAGTTTTTAAAAATATTGAGTACAATTGAGTTATACATTAAATAGTCCTATTTAAGTAATTATCTCAACCTAGTAAGTATTATGTATGTATATATATATATATATATATATATATATATATATATATATATATATATATATATAGTATTATACCACAAGACAAGCGGCTCTTCACATACCTGAAGAAGTAATTTTAGTTAATCCATCAGCTTAGTTGCATTGTATAATTACTGCAACAAAAAACAACTTTTAGCGGCAATAAATACTGACAATAATATAGAGAAGGTAAATTCTTTACTGACATTAGTTAAGTTCCATTCGAACAAATGTCACTAAAGTCTTTTGATACATATACAAATAATGTCAATTGCCTCTTAAAATACATATTTAGTGGCAATTAAGAATTTCTATTGGCCGCTAATGATCACTTTTTATGTAGTGATTCTGGCAAGGTATAGGGAGGCTCCTGCAACATTAATAAGACGTTGTATCAGCTCATAGTGATGGTTGAAGGTAAGAAAAACTCCCAATAAAGTAAACTAAAGTAAAATATAAAATATATTTTGATTTATTAATTTCAGTTTAGTATTTACTATTATTGCATTCCTACAATAAGATCCTCAATGATTTTCATCCTGATTTATATTATATATCAGTTGAGTTATTTTCAGCCTTTCCGTTCAAATATTTATGTTATTTTGCCTTATTATATACTTGTACATTCAATGTACTGATGTAATTCGACCTACATCATTTCAGGGTATAGATTCACATAACTAGGACAATAAAAAAGAGACAAGATTATATCACATCATCCGCTGATCAGCTTTTGGTGAGGCCTCCTTTCTTTCGTAGGACTATAGTGTTATCTCCCGAAGCTACCCTAGGATGCAGACATGAGGACCTAGGATAACGAGTGACCCTAGCTAATCCTAACGGCATATCATATGCATAATTAAAGATAATTAAAATCAATATTGTGAAGAAGATAAAAATAAGATAATTTGAAATGATCGGGAAAACCCCATACATACTAAATCTGAATATATAATTGAAAAGTCTAACAAGCATTGAAAAGTCAAACTCAAGTAATAAAGCTAAACTATGTCTGAAAGTAGCCTCTATGTGACTATAAGTGTTAAGACATGGCCTATCTAAGTCTAGCAAATATTGAGAACTACAGAATAAAATCAAAGCAAGATAAGCATGTAAATAGTCCTTGAAGAATGAGGACTCACCACTGATGTTGTTGAACATTATATTGGGAACCAATCTATGCGTGATATGGAATCCGAAAACCTGAACCTATATCACGAGAAAATATAGTGTAGAGTTTGTGTAAATGCATCAAACGTACTGAGCATTCATGATAGAGTAAAAAATAACAATAAGCAAAAAAAATTAAAGCATATATATCAGCAATCATATGATACTAATCTTAGAATGCTAAACATAAAGTAACTGATACATGGTCAATGCAATAGAATCTGAGTGTAAGGGAGACACTAGTATTCGACATAAATTCACATGAGCTAAATGTGGAGTCCAACTTATACTTTCTGGCGAGAGGACCCAACATACCTCGCTAGAGGTATCAAGGCATGACGGTCATTATCACTATAATTATACCTATAGAGGGGACTTATAACTTATGAATCACGTATTTTATGGACTTGAGGAGGATTGACTCTAGAACACTCAATTTTAAGATTCTCCCAATTGATTATGTAAATAAAAATTTATGACTGAATTTTGCAAGACTGGATAGATCAAAATATTAGGGCATGTATATTTGAAATAATTGACGTAGTAATGAATGCACTAGAAGAACTACATTACTATGGTTCTGGATTAATGAAAGAATCTACACAAACTGATACTAAAATCATGGTAATCTAATTTGGGATTATTCTAAACGCTAAAACCCAACAATCTCTAACATTTAAGAAACTCTAGGTCTATATAATATTAAGAGAATAAAGATTCTGCTTAAATCTAAGGACCTAATGGGTGAAAGGAACCCACTAGTGAAAACTTTTATTTCAGTACTGAAACTGATGAAGGCCTATTGCTTTCTTGAACTAGAGTTGCTCGACATTTTCTCCTCTTTTCTCTAGTTTGATTCATTCTTGGAGAACGAATTTACTTGGGTAGATACTAATTAAGTTACCTAACTTATGTTGACAAAAACTATGTAGTTTAGGGGGTAAATAACATAGTTTAGGGTTCCAACGCATAGGGATAAGGCCAAACAACCCCAGAATTGCGAGTTGTAGAGGTCACTGATGGACCAGAACAATGGACCATGGATAGACTTACGATGCATGCTGGTGAAACCTCTTCAGAGTTATGAGACATGAAAATTGGTTTAGGTATAAACTTGGAAAAAATTCTTGGTCTTTGTTTATAAGGGCTATAGATGAGGTCACCGGGACGAATAGTGAATCAGCCTACTGTCCATGAGTGGTACCCATCGGTAGCACCTGCAATATTTGGAAATCTTCACTTTCGCACTAATAGAAAATGGGGAGTTACAGTATCTCTACTTAGGAACATTCGTCCTTGAATGCTATCTATGTAGCTAAAAATTGAGGGAAAGAGCTACAAACCATACCAAAATTTACTAGAAGCTGACTTTTTAGTGAACAAAATTCCAAGAACATGCAAATATGCAGAAAATGCAAGTACAAACAGAAGGAACCTGATACTAAGACTAAATATATGTATGAGTGACTAATAATTGAAGAGGAACTATTGATAAGTCCATTATTTGGACTCATTTGGGTTTTATTTTAATAGATTTAGTTTCCTCAAATGCATATTCTATGCAAATAACTTATGGAAATCCTTCATTTTTAGGTATTTGGATTGATGAACAAAGCATGGAAACTGGTGAGCAAAAAGGAAAAAGGAATTTTTAAATAACGAAGAAAATGAGGTCTGAGGATTGCCTAACCCATTTGGTGAGTAACCTAATGACCTTTTGTCTTGCCTAATGTTCTAGTTGGCCAAGACCCGGAAGGAGAAAATCAAGTAGACCAATATAAGATCAGTTGACGAGTCGCTGAAAGATTCCACAATGCAGGGATATATCGTCAAAAGACATAGAACCACAAGAGGTTGAAGGCCAAAGAAAAAATAATATGGAATTGACAAATGGGTGGATCGTCGATGCACTCGCTGATCTCGACTAACTGCGTTGAATGGTTCTATACAACACAATTTTTTGTCACTATAACTATTTGCTAAAATTTTTAGCTTAGGATCTTTTATTTTTTTTGAATTTTTAATGTTATTCAGTTTTCAAGTTTGGGATCTAAGAACTAAGTATAGAAACAATATTTCGTTAGCTTTGAATATTTCCATTTCTAAGAAATTGGAAGTAGGTGTTGAAGATTCTTCATGTTAGAACTCTATAGAGACAATATTAGTCTTACCTAGTTGATGAAAATATAATTTGGTAATCATTTCTACCTTTTTATGATATATAGATAAAACCCTAGTAATTTGGGTGTGATTATGCGATTATGAGTTAATTTAGCTCCAGAGCATTGTTATTTCATAGTCTAGATTTTGTTCTAAAGTGATTTCATTTAGTTCTTGTGGCTTTATAGAAAGTGTTGTAGTTGCAAATGCAACTTAACCTTTATGTTTTATTCTTGCTCGAGAGAGTGGTTTTAAAAACATGATTATTGAATTGATGGTTTGTGGATATTGGTTGTCATGGTTTCAGCTCAAGAGAGGGAATCCTAAATCCTTTTCCACAGCTTAAGCTCCATATAGTGAATGGATTTAAATAAAGATATTCTTAATTGTTTCTAATTGGTGTTCTAGAGAAACTAAATTTATTCGGGGTAAATTGTTTGAAAAAAAGTTTAACCCCGCTAATGTCTAGCTCAATAACTGATTAAATCATTTTATTATCAGTTGTAGTTACCCTGTTGTCTACCTTATCCCATAATCCTATCACATCCCAAGAATCATGTCTCCATACTTGTTTATTCGTATTGATTGATGTCTTACTGGTTAATTACAACAAAAAAACCACTCTTATTTTACACTTGTGTAACCCCAAACTTGAACTATGTTTTTATTCCTAAATATTTTTAGCTATGATGGACTTGAACTTATTCACACTTGGCTGTTGATTCTCAAAACCACTCCTTGTGGAAACAGGCTATGTACTTGGTTGGGTTATATTACTACTCGGGATTATTGGCACTTGAACTTGAAGTAGTTTGCTCATACGTGAAAAAATCGAATATTACCTCAAGCTAGAGTGGAATTGGAAGGAATAAGATGTGGATACTTAGTCTTTGTGGTTTATAATAACCTCTAACTAACTAGAAGTGTTGGGACATGTCCCTACTAAGTTTAGAAAATACTAAAATATAAAGATTAAAATTAGAGGGGCATAAGTATGACAATAGTCCTCGAATAATGAGGACTCACCACTAATGTTGCTGAACTGATCTATGCAAGATCTAAAATCTGAGTAATCGACCTACATCTTGAAAAGATGTAGCGTAGAGTATGCATCATTACATTAAAGGTACTGAGCATGCAGGATAGTGTAAAAATGAACAATAAACATAACTGAACCAAAGCATATATCTTAGATATGATAAGAGATTAGCATAATACTAAACAAGAAGGATTAACATAAAGTAATTGAATGTAATGACGAAGTGTATAACATGTAAGGTAAAAATTAATAACCGATACAAAATTATATAAGCTAAATGTGGAGTTCTATGCATATTCCCCATCGAGAGGGCCCAATACACCCTGTTAGAATTATCGAGGTATGACAGGCGTGATAACTAAATTTATTCCTACTGAGGCGATTTACAACCTATGAGCACATAGTATTGGAATTGAGTGTGACTAGCCCTAGTCCACATGGTATTAGACTACTCCCAATTGATTATGTAATTAACAACTTATGAATGAATTTCTATAATACTAGGAATCTCAATATACTGACATGCTAACTTAAAAAAGGAAACATTAATGTACTGATAATGAAAAATTCAAGTGTGAGGCATGTATATCTCAAATAATAAACCTAGCATGTGTAATTCGTGATTTAAAAGAACTACATGCCTAGGGTTCTTTCTATATGAAAGAATCTACACAAAATGATCATCAAATCATTATAATCTAATGTGGGATCGTTCTAATAGCTAAAGCCTAACAATCTCTAACATTCAATAAAACCCTAGGTCTAGATAATATTAAGGCGATCAAGATTCTCATTTAAAAACATAGGGACCTAATGGGTTCAAGTAACCAACTAGTGAAATCCCCCATACCTTGTGAAGAATTCCACGAAGAAACCTTTCATTTTTGGGCCTGAAACATATGAAAACCATCAAAGTTCTTAAACTAGTGTTGGTCGGCTTTTTCTCCTCTCTTTCTCTAGATTGTTCGACTTCCTAGACAATGAATTTACTAGGGTATATTCCTATGAATTTACTAGTCCTAAATTGACAAAAAAATGTAGTTTTTGAGGATAAACGACCTACATTAGGGGTCCAACACATAGGGAAAAGACTAAATGACTCCTGACTTAAAAAGTTGTCATGGTAAACAACGGACCCTAGATTTACCAATGGTCTGTGATGGTCAACCATTCACAGTGATCTGAATCTTTAAAATTGGGGGTCTGAAGCACATCCTGGGACACGCATCATAGATTGACCTACGAACAATATATCCTGGCGTAGGTCCAACCTTGGCCAAAACTCTTGGGCTCTCTCGGAGGCACTGCAATGGTGAACCACAGACCACCACGGCGGTTCGTGGGTATTGCTCATTAGTGGCACGTGCAACTTTTGGAAATATACACTTCTTTAGTTCTAGAATATAGGGTGTTACATCTATTTTAAGATTTGATAGACTTAATGTTTTGAGGTGTAGTGGGTCTTTTCCCCCCCACCAATCTTTATACACTAGAGGCTTCATAGATAGACATATTAGTCTTGAAGTATTTAGTTTAAGATAGTTTATTAAATCTTATGTTTAATACTCAATATTATTCAGATAAAATTTTACGATTTAATAAGTATTTTTTAAATAATTCTTTAGTTTTGATGCTTGAGTTAATCTCCTGCATGTAGACAGCAAGAATAAGTGTTTGTTTTCGGACCAACAATGGTTCTCAAGTGCCAAGCATATCCTGGTTATATGATCGGGTTGTGAAAACCTTGGAATTATTCCAAAAGTTCAAGTATACTAGGTTGACTATGAAGTTTTATTAGCATAATCTTATTTATGGTTGTGATATGATGACAATGAAGTTATATTAGTAGAATATTATTTATGGTTGTGATGAACCCATATCTATAATAAGGGACTAGAGATGTAACACCCCGTATCCTTGATATACAAGAATGCAGATTTCTAGAACTGCAGGTGTAACCTACGGAGGCAACCTATAAATTGTAGGTTTGACCATGGTCCGTGGAACATGGTCAATAAAAAAAGAAAGATCCCAAACGATGGCCAGGACTTACGAACTATAGGTGGGACAAGGGTCCATCGACCAGGTTCATCGATCTTGGTCAGCAAAACCCATCATCTAAACCAAATTACGAAGGAACAAGACATATGTAGTTAGGACCATGGTCCGTGTACATTGTCCTTCAATCTTTGTCGGCACAACCTATTCTCTAAATAAAATAATGGTCAAGACCTATGGACAGTACGTAAGAGCATGATCCATGCACCAGGTCTGTCCATGTGTTCAACAATAGTTAAATCAGGGGTCTTTTGGTCTTATCCTATTTATTTAACCCTAAACCCATTAGGTTTCTAATTTGCAGTCAGTGTCATGATTCCCTTATTAAGACTAGGCCTAGGGTTTCTTAAATGTTAAAATTGTAGGGTTTTTAGTTGTAAGAATGATCAAAACAAGATTAGTATGTTCATATTCAGTTTATTGCATGAATTCCAAAACCCTACCTATATATTTCTTTATTTCTTGAATTACTCATGCTAAGTAAGATATTTTAGTTATTCAATTATATATGCCTCAAATTAATTCATACTTATTAGATTAATTGTTGCATTCACAATTTTTATGTTTAGTTTTGATCTATCCAGTACAACAGAAACTAAGTCATGATCTTTAAATCACTTAATTCATTGGGAGTAGCATAATACCGAGTTAACTAAGGTTCAACGCACCGAAATAGACCCAGAACTACTAGCCACGTAGGTTTTAAGTACCATCCCTGGGCATCATTTTAGTAATCACAACATCATGCCTTTATACCTCAGGCAAGGTATATTGGGTCGTCCCAATGGAGCGTATACATCATACTCTATATTCTGATCATTTGGTTTTAATATCGGTATTAGTACCTCCCACAGTTCAGTCAGACTTGATTGCATTGACCATATTTAATTTTCAATTAGTATTCAGTCAACATGTTATAAATATCGTACTTTCATCCATTTAGCTTAGTATTCAGTATTGATATAATGCCCAGAATATTATACTTGCTTTTGTGCTTGTTCCGTTTATGTTATTTAAATTTAGTCTCTCCTGCATGCTCAGTACCTTTAATTACTAACTCATATATGTGCTACATCTTCTCAGGATGTAGGTTCATGTTCTCAGCATCTAAATGATCGGTACCCAATTTACAGTGCAGTAGAATCACTGACGAGTCCTGATTTTTTCGAGGACAATAATCATGAGTGTATTTTTCGCTTTTTTAGTCCTTTTGTTTCATTTTTTCTAGGCTTAGTTGACGCATGTACCAACATTTGTTGTCAGTTTGAGGCTATTTTCATAAATAGATAGAGTCAAATTAGTATTGAATTAATATCTTCCTTGTAGTAAACACTTCAGTATTCATATATCTCAGTCATAGTATATGGGTATTCTTCATATTTTCATTTTATTTATGATTATAGATTCTGCCCAGTTTCTACTATTCCATTTATACTTATTATGCTCATGATCATGCCAACATGGTAAGCTTGGGATAACTTATGTTCTTCGGTATTGTACCCTCGTCTCCGGGTAGCTCAAGGCGTGAAAAACATAGTATAAGAGCTTTAGGTTTATGTGTTCAAGGATGTTAAAAAGCCGCACTAAGTAGATCTAGTCCCTTTCATGGGTATTAATGGAATAATATCTAATGAGAGGGAGGCTATAACATATTTTAGGAAAACCTTCATTTTTCGTTACTCTTATCATGCGTAAGGTATGGTCTAAGTCCATTCCAACTCGACGTTCTACATTTTAATGATTATGTCTCCTCGTAGACCTAACATCAAGAATGTGAATGTTAGGAATGCAAACGCAACCCCTCCAATCCCATATTAGGAAGTGTCCAATTCTGAATTCAAGAATGTCATTCAGATGTTGGCTTATAGTACCGCCAACCAAAACAATAAGCAGGTTCAGCTCTTGTGAAATCAAATGGTGGATCAATGGCAGTGAGGGTCTAAGACCTTGTTAGGATGAATCCGCCTGAGATCTTAGGATTGCAGACTAGTAAGGATCCCCAAAATTTCTTGCATTATATCAAGAAGATCTTTGAGGTGATGATTGTCACTGGGAATGATCGGATTGAGTTGGCATCATACCACCTGAAACATATGGCTTATATATGGTACGTTACGAGTCTATGATCTCAATGTTTATACTTTAGTATATTAGTGGCTACTCTTTATTTTGTAACTCCTTATATAGTAGTCCAATTAAGTGTTAATCCAGAAACTATCTCAAAACTTTCTTAGTCTCTACTCTAGTCGGTGACCTAGTTAGTGATAGAAAGGTATACATAAATTGTCAATCACCATCTCCAAAAAAGTCACCTCAACTAATCTTGTAGAGTTAGAAATTGTATATTTTGATCTTATTCTAGATATGGATTTGTTACATTCTTGTTATGGATCAGTCAATTGTTAAACTAGGATTGTTTGTTTTTAGTCTCCATATGAACAAATCATAAAATGGAAGGGTAGAAGCTTAGCTGCTATGGGTCAATTCATATGTCACCATAAGGCAAAAGAGATTATATATTAGGGTTATATGTATCATCTAGTTTGGGTAATGGATTCTAACTCCGAAGCCCCAACTCTTTAGTTAGTTCCTATAGTCAATAACTTCTTAGAACTGTTTCCAGGGGAAATAGACTTTGGAATAAATACCCACCTAGATATTAGCCTGTTTCTATTCTATCTTACATGATTTCACTAACTGCGCTTAAGGAACTTAAAGAGTAGTTGAAAGACCTTCTAGATAAGAACTTCATAAAACCTTGTATTTGCCATTAGGTGCACCACTATTATTCGTAAGTAAGAAATATAAATCTCTTAGAATGTGCATTGACTAGAGGCAGTTAAACAAAGTCATAATAAAAAATACATAACTCATCCCCAGATTTATGACGTCTTTCTCAAATATAGACTTCATACCCGAATATGATCATAAGAGTCAGAGACATTGAAAATAGCCTTCAGAACACTATATGATCATTATGAATACGTAGTTATGTCACTTCGACTAACCAATGCTCATGAAACTTTCATGAATTTGATGAATCGAGAGTTCAAGCTGTACTTGGACTCGATCGTTATCTTATTCATTGAAGCTATCCTTATTTACCCTATGAATGAGGAAGACCATCCAAATCATTTGAGAGATATTTTGCAAAACTCTCAATGATCGACAATTATTTTCTAAGTCTATCAAATGTGAATTTTTGTTAATATATGTTTCTTCCGTGGGAATATTGTATCCAATGAAGGATCCAAGGGGATTCTAAGAAAATACAGGTCATGAACTAATGTCTCAAACCTTTCTCTCCGATAGATATCAAAATTTTCTTGGGTCTCTCAGGTTATTAATCAAGGTTTTTGGGATGATTTTCATCGATGCCCTTTCTATTGACTAGGTTGACTCATAAGAAGGTCAAGTTTTGATGGTAAAATTATTGTGAAAAAAGCATTGTACTGTTAAAAGCTAGGTTTGACAACAACTCTTATCTTGACTCTCCGAGAGGGTTTAGATGGTTATATAATCTATTCTAATAAATAAAAGGTCGTCCTATGTAGTGTGTTAATGCAATGAGATAAGGTTATAACTTATGCTTCTTGAAAACTTAAGGTACATGAGAAGAATTATCCGACTCATGACCTAGAGCTTGAAGCAATGGTGTTTGCACTAAAGATTTGGGAACACGACTATTATGGTATTCACGTAGATATGTTCATAGAACATAAGATCCTCCGGTATGTATTCACCTAGAAAGAGTTGAATCTTCTCCAGTTATGGTATCTCGATCTCCTCAAGGATTATGATGTGAGTGTGCATTTCCATCCTAGTAAGGCAAATGTAGTAGGAGATGATAATAGCAGACTATCCATGGGTAGTCTAGCACATGCTGAAGAAGAAATGATTCAACCAGCGAAGAATGTTCACATGCTTGCTGACTTGTGATTTTTCCTTATGAGGATATAAGATAATTGTGTCACGGTTAATAATTGGTTAAAATCTTCTTTTGTAGTGGAGGTTAAGGAAAAGCAAGACATTGATCCAATCTTTTCTTGAACTTAAGGGTGTATGTAATACCTTGAAAATGACTTAGGTGAAGTTGTATCCTGATATGGTTGTCATGATGGTCGAAGGTCCTAAAATGTTCTATATATTTGTATTGAGAAAGTATCTAGAGTTTTAGATGATTTGGAAGTGAAACGTCAAGGGACGACCAAGACGTTCGACGACAAAGTCACCTATGTGCCCCATGTGTGGTTATATGTGTATGTGTGTGTTTCATGATTTAATGAGTTATTATAGTGTTTAAAGGCAGTGTGTCAAGTTTCATGATGTTTGGATGTCAAATGTCCATGATGTTTGAAAGGTTTGTCATGAAACGACCTTGTGTGTCTTGGTATGTTTCGTTGAGTTTTATGTGTTCTTTTGGGATGAAATTTAAATGGGAGGTCTTAAACTCGTATACTAGCATATTCGGGTTTGAAACATCCAGGAAAACATCCCCAAGGACCATCCAAGTGTCCTTGAGGATGGACACTTTTCAAGAGCCAAGATTGTCCAAAACAACCTAGAAGTTCAGTAAAACTCAGTCAAGTAAAAATTCTTTTGGCGATCTGCCGAATGACCCTGAAGTCGATATATTGTTGTCAAATGGAAACAAACTGGACTAGTTGCAGGCCTATGCAAAAAAGGGTGTCTAATGAATCAATAAGGATCGTGGGTTGAAGATAAGAACATTAGAATGCTGAGAGAAGGCAAACAGATTTTGTTGAATCACTGGGTAGTTCACCTAACATCGTCACCTCACCTTCTACTTAATGCTACATCTGTTCAAGGATTCCATCTCGAAGAAACCACCAAACAAGGATTACTCTCTAGCCCTGCCCTTATATTTCTCGAACTTAACTTCTTGATTATTGTTATCTATATTTGAGCACACATACTTTTTTATTTTAGTATGGTGACAACCACACTTGTGGTGCTGATACTTGTGTGGTTTTTGTGTTTATTTCGATTGTTATGTTTAAATAGTTCTTATCTTCTTTTGCGATTGTTTAAGCTTATGGCTTCTCGATTTTCATTGCAAATTGAATTTCACATCATTAATTTTTTTTTTATATATTTTTCGAAAATAATTGTCACCTCTTGTATTGAAAGTAGATGTTCTCTGAAGAATTTAAGTATTTTTTTTTGATAAATATGGATGAATTGAATAGTGATATCAATCAAACAAACATGATTTTGTGCCTACTATGAGATCAAATGAAGTTGCATAAACAATATGTCAACTCTTTGCATCTATTTGTGATTAGCCAGTTGTCAAATTGATTCTCGTGTTATGACCGTTGCACACTAGCTGAACTATGACGTCTTGTTTGGTGTAAGTATCAAAGGCCTTGTGTAATAAGGTTACCTTGAACCATGCATGAATAAACCTAGATTTTTCCATGTAAGTCTAGTAAATTAAGTAATGCTTTCTCTTGAAATGATCTTAGGAAAAGTGCGACCCAATTTGATAGATACCTTTTTTGTGACCCTTCCTTGTAAGTATGTGAACCTCTCTTCAACACCCCTTGAACTTTACCTTCCTTTTTAAGAAACTTGATAATACCTAGAGCGTCATCTATCAACTACCTATAATCCTCATGACTTGTGGTTTACTGAATAGCCAACTTAAGCCTAAAGCTTATGTTAGGGATGTGGTTTATAGAAGGGGGAAGTCAAGAAGTGCAAGAAAAGTTTCCCTTAACACGTGGTGCAAAGGAATGGAAACCCTCCTCATAAAAAAAGAGAAAAAGAAAGAGAAAAAAAAAGAATGAAAAAAAGGTTGTACATAAATGTACAAAGAAATTTGGGGTTCCAAGCAATCCATGTACCTGGATAAGGGGATGACATAGAATCACTGAAAGAAAAATGATAAAAATAAGGAAAAGAAAAGTGAGTGTTGTGAGTACCATAATTCATGAGGATCTTTACTCACTAATCCTAATGATCACATCTTTGCACTAAGCAAATTACAAAACTTACAAAATACCTTTTTGATCTTGAGAAAGTGGAAACGATTGTTGACAAGAAAATAAGGGCTAACTTATGGGCTAAAGCATGCATCCTTTTCCTCTTTTTGAGTATGAGATTTTTATCTAATACCTAGACTTTAAATTTATCACACTTGTGAAACTGGAATCATCATTTGTGTGAGGGAATTTGAATGATTATGTTTGAGCTTGAACTTGCATTTGAGAGATTAATGTTATCTTGCGAATCTTTGACAATGATATATCACATCTTCAATCTTTGAGTTAAAAATTGATCTTTGTGTAAATAGTTTTAGTCTTTTTGTGTGCATTCATGATTGAGTCTTGTGTAGCACTATTTGATACATTCTTTTTTAACTGGTGAACTTGAGTTTTACTTGAGAACAAACAAAAGTTTAAGTTGGGGGTGTTGATGAGTCTACAGATTGGACTTGTTTAGGTTTATATTTTACTGGAAATATTGTCCCTAAATGTGTATTTTATCCTAATATCTGATAAAAACTCTTAAGTTTCAAGTATTTCAGGATTTAAGGAAAGCACGTAAACAATTCCGCAAAAAGGGACATAAAAAGCTGAAAAGAACGAAGAAACTGAGGCTTCCTCATCGCAAAGTACACTTAGAAAATTACCGAAGGAAGGTAGTTTGACTTTTGTTCCAGTGTACTGAACACAGAAGTAAGAGGTTAAATCATTTGTGAAAGGTACAATCGGCACATCTCATAATAGTTCCGTGGAGCAGTAATATACCGCCCAATGATCCAGGACACACATATGTGTGGGCAAGAATAAAATGGCAATCAACTAGAAAATGGGCGAATCACCTAATCGATCGGCGATTGCTACTACCATTGTTGAACGATATGCCGCAACACAAAATCTGAAGACTATAAATACTACTTAAGTTGATATTATCTGGAGAAAGTGGAACATTACACATACTCTAAAGTGTTGCTTTTCATATTTTCTCTCAAGTTTTGAGAGGGTTTCTGGAAGACTTGAAGAAGGAGGATTTCATCTTCCCAAATTGGAC
Organism: Solanum lycopersicum; assembly: GCF_036512215.1. Classification (NCBI taxonomy): domain Eukaryota; kingdom Viridiplantae; phylum Streptophyta; class Magnoliopsida; order Solanales; family Solanaceae; genus Solanum; species Solanum lycopersicum. The sequence goes on from NC_090808.1 coordinate 29,793,913, forward strand.
GTGGTTCTTCTTGATTCTTCTTCATTTTCTAAAATCAAGATTTATTTCCCTATATTAGTCTGATTTCAACATCATTAAAGGTATAATTTTTTGTTTCTTGATGTGTGGCTAAAAATCCCCATTATTAGCATGTGATTAAGCAAATATGAGTTAATATTATTATTGGATCTAGCTTTATGATATATTAGATGTAGTTTAATGGTGATTGCATATAGTGGTTGTTGTTTAATCTAATGAATTTATAGTGATAAATAAAATTCCACCCATGTGCTTTCGGCTTTCTTGAGAGAGAATTCACGAAACCAAGACCGCAATATTGAATTCTTAAGGAGTTCGTCGGCATGAGGTTCATCACGAGAGGGTGAGACCTAGTGCCATTTATTAACACTCAGCTCGAGAAAGTGAGTGGGGTAAGGCGTAGACTGGACTCATACGACTAATGGGTGTCCTTGATGAACCATTTTAAATGGTGTAGGTTGCTTGAGAAAGAATTCATTTCCAATTAAAGCTTATCCTAGTCACTATTTTTCTATAAATTTTTTTATCAAAAGCATGTACCTAATAATCGATATAAACTTGTATTACGGTCACATCCCAAAAATTCCCCCTCATACATGATTTCCCTAGTTTTTACCATATTTATAACAAAACAGTCACCGATATTTGGCACTTTCGTATCGCCCCCTTTAATGTATATTGTTTGTACTCGCAACTTTCTTTACCTACGACTAATTAGAATTTCTAATTCGCAACAACTTTCCACTACCACTCCTATGGGCACGACCCAAACCCTCAGTTGAGTTAGTGTATCATCGACAATCATAGACACTCGAAGCGAAAGTAGTATCGTTGGTCTCAATTAGCATCAATGCATCAAATAATCAATCTTACACACAAAAAAATATTGATTTTTATACATAAGTTACCAACTTTCATATATGATTTTGTATTGAAGTGCTTATAAAATGTCAAATTCATATTATTAAAACAAAAATGAAAATAAAAACAAAAAATTTAAATTCTTTTTAAAATTTAACCATAAGTTTATTTTTTATTATTAATTTGGACCAGAACTTAACATTGAAAAGAAAAAGTTAATTCAATTAACATGATTCCAATCAATTACAGAACTCAACACACACAAAAAACTTTCACATATACATTGTTTCAACATTCACATATCATATCAATTGATATAAATAGTGGGGAGCTACAAAATGCAAAGATTAATTACCATTTTAATCCTTAACTAAATTCAAATATTATTAAATTTCCAAGAAAATTAAATATATATATTATTTTAAAGGGGAAAAGTTGGAGTAAATTGTCTATGTACTTTTAAAAATATTGTATAGAAAATAATTAGAAGAAGCGTTAACTTTTTAGTCAAAAAAGTTTTATTGAATTTTCATCGATAAACTATTAAATATTTTAATTGTACACTATTATATTTCAAGTTAAATTGTGATCGTACTCAACTTTCTCCTATTTTCATCACTTCCATGTACTACAATGTCACACGATAGTAGGCTTATTTTACATATTGAGTCTTTTGTGTGTGTGTGTGTGTGTGTGTGTGTGTGTGTGTGTGTGTATATATATATATTTAAAGAGTGACTCAAAAAAATTCTTCTTAAGGTTAAGAGATTGTAGAAGGGCTTGAGAGAAGCCTATTATTGTGCATGAAGTGTATTAATTTGAAATAATGCACTGTTATTCATATTAATCATTCGTTTGATCCAAAAAAGATGTTCATTTAGACTCTCTTCTCCAAACCTTGATTTAGGTTATACCCTTTAAGAGGAATGTAAGTTTAAAGAGCTTGAATAGTCATGTTGCCCGTTAGATAGTGCAATTTGCATTTGTGAAAGCCTATTATTGTAGAAGTGGCCATAGTTAAAATTAGACATTTTGAAGGGAAGTAACTTAAGAGATGGGAATAGGTATTGAGTAGAGTATTTATGTTGTAGCCGTGTTCCTAGAATGTCATTAATAAGGAGTTTTTCCCTTATGTGTTCGATGAGGAGTAGTAATATTTGTGCATTACATGATATAAATTAGAGGAGTAGTTGGTGATTAGGACGAATTAGAGTATTATTAACAAGAATTGAGTTTATATTGATGTTTCAGTATGTTAGTCATGAAGATCAAACATAAGTGTTAAAGAGGTTAGCAGTGTATTTATGATCTAATAGATCCAAGTTATGCTCATAATTTTGTAAGGGAGTGCCCTTGATATTTAGAAGGTTATAGAACCAATTAGGAAATGTTGTATAATGATTAGTCAGTATTATGTAGCTTGTGGAAGAAATTATGTTGATAGGTTTTAATTAGATAGACTATAAGGCAAAAAAACATGACTTTTTCATAGGCTTTCAAGAGACTACTATTTTATTGATTGACTTTATCTACTAGTTGTGAGCAAGTTTAGTGTATGATAAATGGTTGTTATACATGTTTAGTACTAGACACTAAGTTTGAATATGATCAAGGGGAGTGTGATGATACAAAAATGATTGCAACATGAGCGAAATGATGCTTTTTTGAGATCTCATCTTGTATATTTCACATAGGGTAGGTGAGGAATCAAGCTAATACTTTTAGATTAAATTGAATTTTACAAGTCTGGTATTATGTCCCTTATTTTAGTGAAATAAAGTATGGCTAATTCATTATATTATAAAGTGCATTAACAAGTGGACCCGATATTATTTGTAGTCAAACAAGGTTTTAATTAAATTTATGGTGTTCAATGTGCGCCTAGATAGTATATAAGAGTTATCAGTATGTACAAGGTTGATGGAAAAATTCTGCATAACTCTTAAGAGTTTGGTCGGAGAGATCATATATAGTCAATCATGAGCCTCTTAAATAAAGTTTGACTTTTATCTAATTAGGTCGATATGATCTTGGAAGGATGGTGTTAGTGTACTAAGAAGGAGACGTCAAGTTATTAGATTAAGTAAATTTATAAGTCAATATAAGTAAAAAATATAGAAAAACTTGTGTACGAGCAAAAAGATGCTAAGAGACGCAGGTTAGAAAGAAGTGCTATAAGAATTTAGAACTGCCGCATGAGAGTTCTGTAGATATGAGATTAGCATATTATAGAGTATTAGAATAAATTAAATATGCACTCTTTAGAAAAAATTGAATAGATACATTCTTTAAAATAGCCGCTTTAGACCTACGGGAGAGATCATAAGATGAGAAACCAAGTCAAGTGTTATGAATCAGATACAAATGTGTTCAGAAGTGTTATAGCGTTATATCATTTGCTTCATACTCTAGTAAATTCCTCAAAGTTAAAGAATTACAACATCTTGTTAATGTTTCTAATATTAGAATTGTTTCCATAGTATACACTTCAATCAGATTCACATCTATGCTCTGTACCTACAATAACAGGCAAAGTGTTTAGCTCATTGATATCAATCTTACACCATTAAGTTATAGATGCCAGACTAATGTTACAAACCTATTCATATAAGCACTTATTTGTAATAGTATAGTATGCTCAGTCTCACGTATTTATGACTTACTCTTAATGGATAGTAACAAAATGTTACGTCATGCATATTCTTTTATCATATTTCTCAAAGGAATCGTTCATATGATCTTTTACCATTATCTCTTTCAGGGATACTTTTTAATTTTGAGAGTGATGTTGTTATTAGTATATATGTGATGATACATAGGAGAGGTTTGATGTTTCTTATTAAGCTAGTGGTGGTAATCTTACTTCATCTAAAGTTATACATGTAAAGGAAGAAAGAGATGAATTTATATAATGATTAATAGTTAGATGAGAGTTATTAGCTTGTTTCCTTTAGTAATGCATAAAATTTTAGTTGATAGAGATGATAGAAATATGGAAAAGTTTGAGAGGAGTTGGTTACCTAGAATCCCATGAAGTGGGTATAGTAATAAGATTGAATATGGTGTTGAAAGTAAGTGGGTGGTAGCATTATGCGACTAATGTATTCTTTATGTGAACTTGAGGTTTGTTAAATAGGGAGTATGAAGAAATGTGATTGTTGCAAAGAAAATTTCAACATGTATAGATCAAGAATGTGAGTTTTAGATTAGTATGATCATCTTATGGGTAGAAACTTGTGATTTTAAGTTAGGCTTGAACACAAATGATAAGAGTGAGCATGCAATTAGATTTTTATACCCTTATAGGATCTATGTATAGATCATGAGTGCGTGATTTAGATTAGTGTGATCATCTTATAGGTAGCACCTTGTGATTTAGAGTTAATCTTGAACACAAATGGTAAGACTGAGCATACAATTAGATTTAGATCTTGCAAGTGTACTTATATAGCGTTTAGGAGCTATGAGTTGCCACTAATGAGCTATAAGGTATTGAAATACATGCAACCTAGAAGTTGTATTTCCAATGGCTTAGTAGTTCTACTCTATTATTACTTAGTTCTGAGATACCCTTGTTTCAATTTATATTATTTCAGTTAGAGTGTGACTATGTTCACATGCATATCATTGGTGACTTATGTGCCAAAGACTGTTCAAAACCTCCAGTATGCATTAGTTCTTCCCATGCTAGTAGGCAAGTTCAGAAGTAAAAAATGTAATAAGTGTAACTCTTTTTCTTTCCTTATTGATTTCAACTGTTAATCAAGGAAAAATAATACCAAGGGGAAGATATTGTCACACCCAAAAATCAAATTTCAAATTCGAATCATTTTTCTTGAGTATATGGGCTTTAACCGGATGATGGACTACTTGATCATGTATTTTTAGGTTGTTTACTAAGTTTATAAAGGGAATGAAAAGTTATTTAGATTCTTAAGGGACATCTAACACCAAGTCAAGTTCAAAGTCTTGCTATCAACTTTGTTTTTCACACTAGTTTATGCAAGGTTCAACTTAAAATCATAATATCTCTTTGAATATTAATAGTTACGCATCTAATAACCTATCAAATAAAAGGTCTGTGAGTATTTTCTCCAAAACCACAAAGTTTGATTCAATTGGAATTTTGAGGTAAAAGTATGTTTATTTACGATAAACTAGCTTTCCATGTGTTCGCCGCGCAGAGAGGAAGCAGCTACTGCCTTCTTATGCAGTTTGCTGCGCCTCAGTTATTTTTGCGTGGGAGCGCGGGAATCTAGGTATTTTAAAAAACTCAAATACGTAGCGGTTCCTGGAGTGAAAAATCCAAATTCAAAGTCAGATTTCGGTGGAGGCTTTCTAGTATAAGGGAAAAAAGTCGAACCAACAAAGGGGCTTAGAATACTGAAAGGTATCTAAAGATCATGAGTCTGCGATTTAGATTAGTATGATCATATTATGGGTAACATGTAGTTATTTAGAGTCAGGATTGAACACCGTACGGTAAGAGTGATCATGCAATTAGACTTAAGAGTTATTATATAGCCTTGTTGGATCTATGAGTTGCTGCTAATAAGGTAAAGTATTCATAAATGAGGACGTGATTTAGAGGTGTCGCAATATGTGGAAGCTAGAAGTCGTATATCTTAAGGCATAGTAGTCCTAGTGTATTATTACTTTGTTCCTAGATGCCCTTGTTTCATATCACATAGTTTCAGTTAGAGCGTGAGTATATTCACACACATTTCACTCGTCACTTATGTGCACTAGACTGTTCAAAACTCTCAGTGTGAATCAGTTCTTGCTATGCTGGTAAGAAAGTTCAAAAGCTAAAAAAGTAGCAAGAGTAACTCTTTTTTCTTTTCATACTCAATTTAACCATCATTCGAGGACGAAGGATCCAAAGAGGATATATTGTAACACCCCAACAATTTACATTTCAAATACAAATCATTTTTCTTAAGTATATAAGCTAGAACCAGGTAGTGTACTACTTGATCATGTATTTTTAGGTTCTTACCATGTGTATAAAGGGTATCGGAAGTGATTTCGAGTCTCAAAGAACCATCATAAGTCAAGTTCAAAGTCATTTTGCAGACGTTGTTCTTCGCAGTAGTTTTTCAAAGTTTAACTTCAAATGAAAATATCTGTTAGAATATATATAGTTACGCTGCTCATAATCTATCAAATTGAAGGTCTATGAGCCGGAATTCCAATGTCAGAAAGTTTGAATCAATTGGAGTTTGGAGTAAAATGTTATGCCTATTTTACTGGACAATATCTTGCCACGTGTCGGCCGTGCAGTTGATGCATTTTCTGCGTGGGTGAGTGGTAAGGGAGAAGCTACTGCCTTCCTATGTGGTTTACTGCATTCCAGATGCATTTTCTGCACGGTAGCGGACATCTGGGTTTAATAAAAAAAGAAATACGTAGTCACCTCCTTAGATCATAAATATACCCTCGAATGAGAAGTTTTCAAGAAACTGACCTCCTCCTAGGATCATCCACCATCAACGGTAAGATTTTTCCATAGAACATCATAATTATTCACACTTAACATGAATTAATATCTCCTACTCTTGAAATTCATAGATTTTTCAAGAAATCTCCTCAAAAACTCATCTTTAAGGTTCAAGAAACAAATTCTTGTAATGTTTTCATCTAAAGGCATCACAGTTGTAAAGAATTTAAACTGCATAAGGTATGTAAGTCCATTCGTAGTGTTGGACTAATCCATCGTCACACCCTACATTTCAATTAAGTTCGTAGTAAGTTGAATCTATGGTTCTACCATCAGTTTTATAAACATATTGATATCAGTAATGCTCTTTTTTTGAAATCTAAATTTTTATATAATGAGATTTTAATATTATGTGCATTGATATCCTTGAGTTGTTGTTCATGCTTATATATTAGATGAACCCTACTTGAATCAGATTTTTATTACAATATTTTGGTTCATTGGTTTTGAAACTTTAAAGTGAGTTGAACATTATTTTTAAGCTACCTTTTGCAAAGAGTTTAAGGGAACACAAATGGTTCAAAAAGTATTATCTCACCTTGAGAAAAGAAATACTATTTTCTAGAAGAGAATAAACAATTTTTCAAAGCTTTTCAGTCTAGACAAAGAGAAGTTCAGTTTACCCTTAAAAAGATATTTTTTTCACTTTGAAAAGAGTGTACTACTTCCCGAAATGTAAAGGGTTTTCATAGAGATTGAGTACACTTGAGTTACCTTGTAAAAACACAAGTTTGAGTAATTATCTAAATCGATTGAGTATTTTACATAATCATAAAGTATGCAGCAATCGTAGATAGATTCAAACCGCAAGTCGGGCGGCTCCTCACCTGCCTCAAGAAAGTGTTTTAGTCGATCCATCAATTCAGTTCAGTTTTATACTTTTTAAATGTATAGGGCGACTCTGGCAATATTTGTATAACGTTGTATAAACAAAATTCTCATACTGATGGTTGTCCATTAGAAAAATTCCCTAATTAAGTAAAGTAAAGTATATTTCTATATGTATATGTCATTTCAATATTTACTATTATTGCATTCTTACAATAAGAGCTTAAATTATAATCATCATAAATTATTCAATATAATAATTGACTTATTTTTAGCCTTTCACTACACTTATTTGTGTTATTAAGCAATATTACATACTCGTATATTCAATGTACTAGTATCATTCGGCCTTCATCATTTTATGGTATTGATTCAGGTACTTAGGATCATCAATAAGAGCCCCATTGAGATCACGTCATCTGTTTATCAGCTTTTTGTGAGACCTCCCTGCTTTCAGAGGATTCTAGTTTATGATTTGTTGGACGTAATGTGTTGAGGTATCGTGGGTCTTTTCCCCCAAACCATTATTTATATATTAGAGGCTTCAAGAAAAACAATCTTGGTCAGTCTTGCAGTATTAAGTTTCAGATATTTTATAGAAACTTTATGTTTAGTACTCATTATTGTCATATGAATTTTATGATTTAATAAGTTGCTTTTACATAATTCTTTAGTTTTGATGCTTGAGTTAGTCTTTCCCCATGCAGTAAACCAGGATGAGGGTTCACTTGTAGACCATCAGTGGTTCTCAATTGTCGGCCACGTATAGGGTCTAGGCTTCGGTCATGACAATAATCTAACAAAACTTAAAAGTAAATGAAATCCTCCGGAAGAAAGGAGGCTCACAAAAGCTAACTCTACCTGCAAGTGGTATCAACAAAGCGCCTATGGATGACCCTAGTTACCTGTATCTACATCATGAAGGATGAAGGCCACATGGCGCAAGAATATTGAATGTACGAGAATGCAAGGAGATATAAAAAATGACATAAGCTTGAATTAAAATCGAAGGAAACATACTTACCTTGTCTCAAAATCACTCAACTCAAGGAATATTTAAAGATACTCAAACTTACTCAATGAGAAAGTACTCAAGGATACAACAACACTCAAACTTAGGGATGTTCATCTTGTTAAAGTATAAAGCAATAATAAAGATGCATTATAAAAAAGCTATCCTCCCTTCTTATTTTATAATAAAGATATTCTATTCATTCCTTTTTTCTTAACATGAGTTGTTATCCTCCCTTCTTACTTTTGAATGAAAAAAAATAAAATTCAAACAAAGAAAGTGAAGCTGAATAGGCAATGAATATCACATCACTCAACATGCCAAAGCTCATAAATACATTTTTGACTTTTATTGGGTTATGATGGTTATTATCAAAATTCATTACTTAATTAGCTTTATACACAAATAACTCACATAAATCTGCATATGAAAATTCAATAAATTTGACCTACTATTGACAAAATATAATAATAATAATAGTAAAAAAATACTGACAAAGAATTATGCTAACAAAAAAGTCATGTCAGAACGAAAAGTGACTTACCCCATTGGCACAAGTCAAAGTACAGTTCTATGCGATCAACACTGAACCATCTCATCAATTGATTTTCCCCATAACAAAAAAGAATCATCTCATAAGCTATTGACACAAAATTATAAATATTATTTTTCAGCAGAGATTAAAATCATAAACATCAGTCAAACATCATAAACTATATTTTAAGTAAGAAGTAAGAAACAAAATAAAAAATTACTTAAAATAACATGCACAATACAGCATCCAAAATAAAATTGTTCCAATTCTCTCTATCAAACTCATAATAAAATAGAATGTAAAAAGCAAGAAGAAATACATATATGAAATGAAAAGACAAGGATCATAGTGGGGACTGTAAAGAGACAACAGTGTCTTTAAAAGATTATTAATGAATAATTATCTTTTTAATGTATATATTTCATGTAAAATATATATTTTAAGTACAATATGATATGATTATTATTTAATATTTTGTTAATTAAATATTTTATTTAATATAAGAATAAAATGGTAATCCAACATTGTACTTTGATGCTTTCCACCTATAATAATACATGATAGACATGTCTTTTCATGAAAAATAACAACATTTTAATTGATACTTTTTTTATAAAAGAACACAATTATTTTGAACAAGTATATATATAATTTGGTTGTTTCATACTAGTAACACTATATACTAGTAATAGATAAACTCAACAACCACAATACCAAATATAGTCGAAGAATTTTGTGGGTCTAACATAATACAAAACTATCATTGAATTTCACATCTTTTGCTCCGAAGTTAAACTAGACACCAAGTCTAATCATATGCAATAAACCCCAACATTTTAAATGTGGTCGCAAAAATATTTTTCAAGTATTTGAAAATATTTTTTCCGCATACTTTCGTAGACTTTCAAAATATCATTGAAAATATATTACCTCTTATGGAAATATTATTCTACAAAAGAAATATACTTTTTCAATTCTCTTTGGAATATTTACACAGTGTCAAAGATCATTTCATAGAGGCATAAAATCACAAACTCTAAGTCACTGGCATTTTTCCTCTATCACAAATACACATGCCACTTAGTATTCTAAATACTAACAATAATGGAAAAAAATTGTTCAATTTATTTGTATAGAACACTGAAGTTTCTAGAAAATAAAAAGTACAACACTGACTTATTATATGAAGTTTTCATATTATTCAAACTAATTGCATCGTCCAATTTATCCAGAGTAGAAAACTACTAAAGATTTTAGTCTACAAAAATCAGACATTAACATTTCAAATGGAGTACAAAACTACAAAAGTTTTTTTTCCTTCTCCGAATAGAACATAACAGATTATTAGAACATCACATAGAAATGTTCTTCTTTTCAAATAGTCTTCAAACTATAAAATTTTAACATATTACTTATCAAACAAAAATATGCATATCTCATTCTGCAAACTAATAAATTTTAAAGGCAACACTATTTGCCCAAACAAATTCATTAGAAAAATATACGATTGACAGAAATTTTCCGAATACACACATGATAAATATCACAATTGTTAACCTTTAAAAACTATTTTCCTCCTTATATAAACAATAAGAAGGTTACCGGGTATAATCTTTAATCGGAATACCACTAATTTTTTCTGGTACATTCTCACTTCGACCTTGCTAAGCAAAGCAACAAATTATGGAGAAATAATGCATTTATCTTCTATTTTTATTATCAAATTCTGTCAATCAGTAGAATACAAGAAATAATAACTGTATAATAATTTCCTTAAGATTGTTGTTCATCTTGTATTCCTAGCATACTTAGAACAAAACTTTGAAGAACTTGGTAAGACAACAAGTTTAAGAACATATTCACAATTAGAAAATTAAAACTAATAGAGAAACTAGAATCAGTAACATATTAGGAAAAAAATATATGACACATTTTTCTTAAAGAAGAATTATTGTTAATTTGTGTTTAAGAATCTGATTCCAACAAACTTTGCAGAAATACGAAGTTACAAAAGTTTAATGAACCAGTGAAGAACAGAAGAACAAAAATCAATTCAACAATCTAAAATTTGTAACACATACAAGAATTTGGAAAAAAAGAAAGAAGGTCAAGCAAATTGAATGCACCGTGTCTCCTTAAGGAAATTATTCCCCTCTAGTAACCGACGTTTTATTTGGAACACGTCCTCCCAGGATAGAGTGATCTCAATCACTAGTGTATTTATACCCAAAACACTAGTGTGAACGAGCCACTCAACAGTAATAAAGTTCACTTTGAATTCTAGATTTAGTAGTAGAAGAAGAAGTCTATAAATTCTATTTTTTAAAAAGAGTGTAAATCCCTGAAGCCTTCCCTTTGAAGAACCTCCATCAAAAGATCTTGCCCTCTTGGCATCTCTACTCTTCCTCTTATCCCTTGCCTCTTCTATATGTTGAGAATGAACCATAAGACGAGATGTTTTCATGTAGCATATCTGAATATAACTTCTCTTCCAACACATCTGACACCCCCGTTACAAAATGATTCCTTTCATCCCTAGGGTGGGAAACTAAAAAAGGAGCATGTATAGACAATTTATTGAATTTGAAGGAGTATTCAAGAACAAACACACCTCCTTGATGAAGGTTGATGAACTCCACCACTTTAGCTTTCCTGTTCTCCCTAGGAAAAATCGATCAAAAAAGGTTTTCTTGAACACTTCCCAACTCACGGGTCCACCTCTTAAAGTCCTATTGTCCTTCCATTGGACATACCATGCTTGATCCACATCGTTGAGTTGATAAATGGATAAATAGGCATTTTCACTAGTAGAAAACCCTATAGCATAGAGGATCTTGTAGGTCATAGGGTCTAAACCTTGTATAACATCATCATCATCATCATAGCTCAATAAGAATTGCATAAGTACTTCTTTTTCATTATAATTCATATAGGTGAGGTTAGCACATTAACATTTCCATATCATGATAAGGCACATTGGTAAATCATTCACCATCCTTATAACATTTACATATTAAGCCAACACTTTACAAATCATAGTCAAGACATTTGAATTCAACATCATACTACCCTATCAATCCTAATACAAGGCACACTCCAATACAACATCGTGACTTAATTACAATTAACCACAATTTGAAGTAAAGATAGGGAGCATAAGACTTAGGAAGTCTCCTTCATAATCCATCATCAAGGTCGTACCATCAACCCTAATTTAACCCAATTAGGCTATAAAATCCTCATAATTCCATGATCAACATGATAACAAGACTAAAATAATACTATATCACAATTCATCTAGTCCATAGCTTAAAAAAAGATACTTAGGTCAATTCAAATCATACTTCATGACCTAATACTTACAAATCATAGTCTTTATATGGTGTGTTAATAAACATAATTACGCTTCCCTTAAACAATAACTAATGACCTAACCCCTTAAGTAATTATAACCAACATAAAAGGTGCAGAAAGTCAGGCCCTCATAGACGAGACCTCGACCAACGGTCCGTGTGCAGAAAATCAGGCCCCGTTGATCAACCCACGATCCGTCGTTCCCCTTTCATACGTGAAGACTGCCCAGGCAGCCTTGACCCTAAAATACAAGGGTCCTCCTCAAGGGCCCTTGGTTGGTACTTGAGGATTCGTGACAAGACGTTTTGACCATGTATTATCTTAAATACATGGTAGAAACCCTTCCACCAAAATTCATGAATTTCCGACTCCTAAAAGATAGTCAAATAAGATAAGGAACGCTAGTACCTCCTTTAACTAGTTTCCGAACATCATGGACGTTCTAAGACGTTTTGGTTTCTAGACTCTTAAATGACCTATATTCATTAAAATAGACCTTAAAAAGTGTCTAAACCTTACGACACTTATGTTAGGCTCTAGAACACGTCTTTGATTTTCGAAGTGTTAAACGTTCCTTGATTGTTTGTTTCCTATTGAGATGATACAATTGAAGGTGATTGATTTCATTTTTAACACTTTTAAATTCCATGACCTAAGAGACTTTATTGAGATGATACAAGTGAAGGTGATTGATTTCATTTTTAACACTTCGAAAGTCCATGACCTAAGATAGAGCCTCACATGATGAACTAAACTTTAGAACATTGTTTCTAAGTTTAAAATAATGTTTATAAACCATTTAAGAAGTTATAGAGCCAAGGCATCAAGGAAAGACTTTGACGTCCGAAAACTAGCTAAATTTAACTTGTTAACATCCCTATGTTTAGTGAAATATTGGGAGTGTCAAATGAATCCTAAAAATAGTTAAAATACTTAAAATAGGTAGAATATAGTATGGAGGGTCCAAACGTCCGGTCACGAATCCCCAAGGACCACCTAAAGGGTCCTTGAGGAGGACATAAACCTTGGCGAGCAAAATTTGCCTCGCGATGCGGAGCCTCCACAAGGTCCACTGCCTCAACCCGAATTTCAGAAATAAAATATGAAATTAGTCCCGCGATGCGCAGCCACTTCTCAGATTCATTGAAATCATATTTTTAGCATTTTGACTTAACAAAAACACCGAATTAAGTGAGGGGTCTTTTGGGTAATTTAGGGGGTGACTATATATTTACTATGTTTCAGCTTTAATCATCTTTGACTCACCTAAATCAAATCCCCAAAACAAAATCCAAAAACTCTCATCTCCCTTTACTTTCTCTCTCTATTCATCCACCATTGAAGGTCAAGGAAGTTGGATAAAATGACCAAGTTCTCAATTTTTTTTGCATTAAGCTTCACTAATGTATGGGTTCTTCACTCTTGCTATTCATTTCCCCAAGAGGTCCTTACAAATTTTATTTCTAAATCACCAAATTCCAAGGGTTTTCCTATTTCTAATGGGTTTCTTCTAAACTTACATTTGATGATTGATTATGCCTAGTTATGATAACCCATGGCTGATTAAGTGTAGATTTTTGAGTAATTGATGCTAATTAGATGTTGCATATGAATTGATGGGAATTAATGAATGTATTGAATGTTAGACTTGTTTTATCTATTCTAATTAATCTATGGACTGCCTAGGGTAATGTATTGTTAGGATTGGATCTATTTCTTGGTGAATTCATGATGAACCTTATTTCCCCTAACCCTAGGTTATGAATTGAAGTAAATTGGGGTAGTGATAATGCAATTGATATAGTTTTGTATTAATTACTATTGAATGATTTTAATACACCTATTATTGGATTAAATTGGTTGGTTGATGGTAAAACCATGATAATGGATTTCGAAGGAGATTGGGTAAGTATTTTTTATCCTAAACATTTCCTTCAATTATGATGGCTTGTACTTGCTAATGAAGTTCAATTGAAATATATCTTGTAATTATAGTAAGTAGGTGTGGTATATGATGCAATTAAAATGATTATATGATTGTGCGATTATGCTTAAGATGTAATAATATATAAGGTTGGTTATGAAGTACCTATGTGTCTCACTATGATATGATGATGTTAATATGCTAATATCACATATGAGGGTTGTAATGAAAGGTGTTCTCATGCAATTCCTATTGAGATCATGACTATGGCTATGCAATGAGATATTTTCATATGACCTAAACTACTTTTGATTATTAAAGAAAGACATTTCAAAAGGGACTCTAGCTTAGCACCGAGTGAACTAAGGAGTGTCCCTTCCCAAGTAGGGAAGGTAGGTTCACTATTATACTCATGAGATTAGAGACTATAATGCCAAAGCCATAAAGAGGGTCACAAGTAATATCTACAAGTTCTTGAACTATGTTGCCCCCATAGGAGTACTAGCTAGTGGATCCACCAAGATGTTATGTTCATGTCTTGGTCCTACATCGGTAAGTAGTCCGCCTTCTTTTGGTGTAGGGTTTTGATGACACTGAATTCCATATTGGCTCATGTGGTCTATGTCGGTTAAGTCAAGATGTTTCCAAAAGTAAAATTAAGTAATAAAGTCAACTTAAACTAAGATGACTTAAGTGGTTTGACTTAGTCTAGGTAGGGGCATCAGACTCTACCTATTCATTGCACTAGTTATCCTTGAGGGAAGTATTAGAAGGATGTTCTTATGTTATTATGCTATTATTAAGTGAATGATATGCATATGTTTACTTTACATGTTAGTGATACTATATTATGTTGGTTCATGTATCAACATGCTATTGGTCTATCTTTCTAAACATGATGATGAAGACTTTTGATGTTATATTCTGTGATGTTAGGCAATTCTTATGATACCTTATTGGTTTACTTGGATCTGTAAGGTTATGGGTCTTTACTTGGTCTTCATTGCACTCATAGATTTGATGTGGGGTTATGAGTAATAGTCTTGTATATGTTGTAAGGCTGTGAACTCTTATGCATGCTTTTTTATTATAACATGATATTGAAGTTGCTTTGGCTATTGTTCTAGTATGCTACTACAGATGTTGACTTAATTATACTTAATGATGTTGTTCTTATGATAAATATGATCTTGTCTTAATGTATATGTGATTATTATCTTAGACTCTTGAATGTGCATTAAAGACTTTCAAATGACTTAGCATGTCTTCCAAAGTAAACGTCCCTTTTGCATAGATGTTTTAAATGTTTTATATGCATATTCCTATACTTAGTACAAGTGATGTACTCACCCATATTTCTATGTTTACTACAAATGTAGGTTCCGACCGTTAAGATTTTAGAGGGTCATTGAAGAAGTCTTGGAATCCTATTCTCCAAGTTCGGTAGGTACTCACTCTTCGAGGACGATGCTACTATCTTGCTATTGGATATTATTTAGTCTTAAAGACAATTTAGTTCATTCTCTTTCATTGATGACTTTGTATATGCCTATATGAGTCCTTTATTGTAATGAAGTATAGGTTGAACCCAAAATGTTGTATTCGACTTAGATGGTTTAATATTAGATGCATCCTAAACATTCTTATGAATCTATATTGCTAAATATGTATGTGAAAAAAAATTAGAAGCCTATGTATTGCTTCCTATACGAGGAGTGTATGTAAACTCCCTAAGTAACCCTCAATGTAGAATTAATTAAAAAGATTTAAATTTTCCGCGTTTTTAACCTATTATATGTAATGACGAATGCTAAAAGGATATTCTTAGTACTCTTCAAGGACGGCAGCACCAGTTATTTCTACAGGGTGCTCCATGGAAATGATAAACTTGGTATCAGAGCATGAGGTTGAATATCCTTAGGATTGATGTCTCATTAAACCACATCTATGTAGGTTCTATTCATAATTGTGAAGCGTGCAACACTTATGAGTGAGAAGCTATAGGATGCTTAGGAAATTCTTATATTCTTGGAAATCCAATGTCGTTCCTCTAGAGTCTACTTTATGTGTGCTTTCACTTAAACCTTATATTGTGGTTATAGGTATGAATACTTGAATGGCATCCGCATGAAGACTTGATGAAGAGATTGCTGATGCAGGAGTTCCTCCCCGTGGAAATCAAGATCCTCCTCCTCAAGAAGTTGCTAATGATGATCAAGCTCAGGCCAATCCTCTGTCCTTGTCGCATGGGGACATAAGGGCAGCCTTTCTCCAAATGTCCCAAGCCAGTTCTACTCAAGGACAAGCCTTCACTACTAAATCTCAAGCCATGAAGGTCCAAGCTAACCGGGAGGTGGTACCCCGAGGAATCCAACATGTTAGCAACATGGCCTCTCGCTTGAGGAAGACTCCCAAGAATTCGTTGATGAAGTCTATGAAATCTTTTATGCCATGGGGTTTAATACTCGTGAGAAGGCCGAGTTATCCACCTACCAACTCAAGGATATGGCCCAAACTTGGTACATCCAATGGAGAGGAAATATGCCTTTGAGGGGTGATCCGGTGATATGGGAGATTTTCAAAAAGGCTTTTCTTGAAAGGTTCTTTCCAATGGGAAAGAGGGAAGATAAGGTGGAAGAATTCACCAACCTTCGCCAAAGAGGTATTATTGTGCCTGAATACTCTTTGAAGTTTACTAAGTTGTCCAAATATGCTCCTTCTTTGGTTTCATACCCAAGAGATGAGATGATCCGCTTTGTGACGGGAGTGTCCGATGACTTGAAAGAGGAATGTCATTAGGATATGCTCCATGAAAATATGAACATTTCTTGTCTCATGGTTCATTCTTAAGAAGTGGAAGCGACAAGGGTTAAGAAGAGGAATAGAGATGTGAATAGGGAAAGATCATATAATGGTGGTTCCTTAAAGGGTAGGCTTGATATAAAAAACAATCCTAGGTTTAAGAAGAGATTTTATAATCAAGTTCCTTCCAAGTTCCCTAAGGAAAATGATGATAGGGTGTCTAACCCTAAGTCTCAAAAGAAAAGAGTTACTAGTTCACCAACTAAGAATCCAACTTGTGGGAAGTGTGGCAAGAAGCATTATGGTGATTTCCTTGTTGGGACGGACATTTGTTTTGTGTGGCGCAAGAGTAGCCAGAAGGTTAAAGATTGCCCTAATACGAAGGGGAATTACAAAGGATGTGGGCAAGATCAATCTAGTGGTAATAACGTGGATGCTCCAAAGAAGAGGCACTTTTCTGGTCTTCGCTCTAGGGGTGAACAAAAGAGTTCTCCCGATGTGGTGACCGGTATGTTAAAAGTATTCTCTATTGATGTTTATGGTTTACATTAACCGTGTGCTACATTATCTTTTGTTACTCCCTTGATAACTAGTAAGTTTGCTATTTTGCCCCATGTCCTAAATGAACCATTTATAGTAACTACCCCGGTAGGTGATTCGGTGGTTTCAAAGAGCGTATATAGAAATTGTCCTATAATGTTGCCCAATAGAGTAACTCATGTTGAATAAGTAGAACTTGATATGGTTGATTTTTATATCATTTGGGGAATGGATTGGTTGCATGATTGTTTTGCTTCCGTTGTTTGTAGAACAAGAATTGTCCAGTTCAATTTTCCAAATGGACCCGCTTAGAGTGGAAGGGGGAATTAATATTCCTAGAAATCGTATCATTTCTTGTCTAAAAGCTTGTAAAATTATTTCTAAAGGGTGTCTATACCACATTGTGAGAGTCAAATTTTTGACTCCAAAGTTCCTCCCATTGAGTAGGTCCCCGTAGTGAGGGAGTTTCAGGAGATCTTCCCTAATGATCTTCCAGGAATCCCTCCCGAATGGGTAATTAATTTTAGTATTGACTTGATACCATATACCAACCCCATTTCCATTCCTCCTTATTGGATGGATCCGGCCGAATTGAAAGAGTTGAAGGCTCAACTCAAAGACTTACTAGATAAAGGCTTCATTAGACCTAGTATCTCTCCACGGGGTGCTCCAGTATTGTTTATCAATAAGAAACATGGGTCCCTTAGAATGTGCACTGATATTTTTCCAACTCATTAAAGTCACTATTAAGAACAAGTATAATCACCCTCGGATTGACGACTTGTTTGATCAACTCCAAGGGTCAAGCTACTTTTCTAATATTTATTTGAGATCGGGCTATCGCCAACTTAGGGTAAGAGGTCAAAATATACCAAAAATAGCATTTCGAACTAGATATAGTCACTATGAGTTTCTAGTAATATCCTTTGGTCTCGCAACTGACCCGACATTTTTTATGGATCTCATGAGTAGGGTGTTTTGAAGTTACCTCATTTGTCATTGTCTTCATTAATGACATCTTGGTATATTTGAAAAATGAGGGTAAACACATGACTCATTTGAGAGTGGTGTTGCAAGTGCTTAAGGAAAACCAATTATTTTCCAAGTATATCAAATGTGAGTTTTGGTTAAGGTTGGTGGCATTTCTTTGTCATGTTTTCTCTAGTGAGGAGTTGAGGTTGATCCAAAGAAAACAGAGGCGGTCAAGAATTGGCCTAGACCATTGAATCCAACCAACATTAGAAGTTTCTTGGGTCTAGCGGGATACTATAGGAGGTTCGTGAATGGTTTTGCATCCATTGCATCTCTCTTGACTACCTTGACCCAAAAGAGTTTGAAACTTAAGTGGTCGGAGGCATCTGAAAGAATCTTACAAATCTTGAAAGATAGGCTTACCTCCGCTCCAGTGTTGACTCTAACGGAGGGTACCAAGGGCTTTGTTGTATATTGTAATGCATCCCTAGTGGACTTAGGTTGTGTCCTTATGAAACATTGGAAAGTAGTAGCTTATGCTTCTAGACAACAAAGGTGCATGAGAAGAACTACCCAAATCATGATCTTGAGTTAGCGGTCGTGTTGTTTGCCTTGAAAATATGGATACATTATTGGTAAGGTATTCATGTTGATGCTTATACCGACCAACATAGTCTTCAATATATGTTTACTCAAAAATAATTGAATCTCCGACAATAAGGTGGTTGAAATTACTGAAGGATTACGACATGAGTGTTCTCTACCACCCAGATAAGGCCAATATGGTTGTGTATGCTCTTAGTCGTATAACCATGGGTAGTGTGTCTCGTGTATAAGAAGCCAAGAAAAACCTAATGAAAAATTTTCATGGATTGACTCGTTTGGTTGTTAGATTGGAAGATTCTCCAAATGGTGGTTTTATGGACCATCATAACTCCAAATCGTATTTGGTGGTTGAAATAAAGTCTAAGCAACACCTTGATGAACCATTGATGGAGTTTAAGGAGTTGGTTCTTGGTAAGCTTAATGAGGCATTCTCCTTGGGGGGTTGTATCTTGAGGTATCAAGGAAGGTTATGTGTGCCCAATGTTGTTGACTTGAGAAACTGGATTCTTGAAGAGGCCTATGGTTCCCGTTATTCCATTCATCCAAGTTCTACGAAGATTTATCATGACCTTAGAGAAGTTTTATGATAGGAAGGCTTAAAAGGGGATATAGTGGAATTTGTTGCAAAGGCTTAAAAGGGGATATAGTGGAATTTGTTGCAAAATGTCCAAACTGCCAACAAGTGAAAGCCGAGCACCAAAAGCCATGTGGTTTACTTCAAGAAATATAGCTTCCCACTTGAAAGTGGGAAGACATAAATATGGATTTTTTGGTAGGTTTGCCTCGGACAAGAAAACAAGATGATTCTATATGGGTGTTTCTGGATATGTTGACTTAATCGGCTCATTTTATACCCATCAAGTCCACATACTTGACAGATATTTATGCAAGGATCTTCATAGATGAGATTGTGTGTTGCCATGGTAATCTGTTATCCATCATATTGGATAGGGGTGCACAATTCACATCTAGATTTTGGAGGCCGTTCCAAAAAGGGTTGGGTCCCAAGGTGAAGCTAAGCACCGCTTTTCATCCCCAAACGGATGGTCAAGCGAGCGCACTATCCAAGCCCTTGAGGATATGCTTAGATATGTCATCATTGATTTCAAGGGAAATTGGGATAGTCATTTCCCTTTGGTTGAGTTTTCGTATAATAATAGTTACCATTCATCTATATCTATGGCTCCATTCGAAGCCCTGTATGGAAGGAGATGTAGATCTCCAATTGGATGGTTTGAAGTGTGCGAGTATTCATTCTTCGGTCCCTAGTTAATTGATAAGTCTTTCGCTAAAGTTCATATGATAAGAAACTGGTTGAAAACAACCTATAGCTGGCAAAGTCTTATGCCGACCATGGGATAAGGGATTTAGAATTTGAAGAGGGTGATAAAGTGTATCTAACAATTTATCCCATGAAGGGAATGGTGCAATTTGGCAAGAAAGGGAAGTTGATTCCTCGTTATGTGGGCCCTTACAAAATTTTGCAAAGGGTTGGAAAGGTTCCATACGAGTTGAAATATCCTGGTGAAATATCTTCAGTTTATTCGGTTTTCCATGTATCCATGGTTAAGAAGTGCATTGGTGATCCCAAGTTCATTCTTCCTTTGGAGGATCTAGATGTGGAGGAGAACCTCTCCTATGAGGAGGTTCCGGTTGAAAATCTTGATAGAAGTGAAGAGGTTGAGGAACAAGGAGATGGCTTTCGTAAAGTTGTTATGGAAGAATCACCTAGTTGAGGGAGTAACATAGAAGGCCGAGGCCGACATGAAGTCCCGTTATCCTCATATTTTTGCTAAGTAAGGTCAGTTGTTCCTATTAATAATAAAATAATGAATAACTTGAATTTGGCTTGTTTTGCAAAGATGTGCATATTTTGATAATGGTTGTGTCAAAATGAGTTTCATGAAATAAGTTTTTTGTGTTAACTTGCACTTATGTGAAATATATGTTTTTCCTTACTTGAAATTTTGGTCCTTTGATGTTGTCTTGAGAAGAATAGCATGGTAACTCTTTGGTGTCATTTTGAGCTTATGATTGGTGTTGAGAAGGTATTTCCTCAATATGTGTTAGGAAAGTTGAGCTCTTATGCGCAATGACTTGTGATTTGAATTGCTAAGGCTAATGTCATGATTATGTGTTGAATGGAGTTGTGAATTAATCCCATGATCTATGACTCATGATGATTATATGCATGTTGTTAGTTGTGATCCTTTCCTTACAAATGATTTTAGTGTCATTTGGGACGAATGTTCCTAAGGGGGGATAGTGTAACACTCTGAAAGTCCATGATCTAAGATAGAGCCTCACACGATGAACTAAACTTTAAAACAGTGTTTCAAAGCCTAAAGTATTGTTTATAAAACATTCAAGAAGTTTTAGAGACACAGCATCAAGGATAGACTTTGACAACCGAAAACTAGATAAGTAGAACTAGTTGACGTCCCTATGAATGGTGAAGGATTGGGAGGGTAAAATGAAGTATAAAACTAGTAAAAAGAATTTAAATAGGTAAAATATAGTATATAGGGTCTAAAATTTCGGTAAACACTCTCCAAGGACCACTCGAAGGGTCCTTGAGGAGGACCCAAACCTTGGCAACCATGCTGCCAAAGCAGCTCACTGAATCGAAGGTCACTGCATGACGCGAAGATGACACGTGGGGTGGAAAATTTTTCCTCGAGATGCATAGAATCCACGAGGTCCAGTGCCTTAACCCCTATTTCAAAAATAAAATGTGAAATTAGCCCCGCGACGCACAGCCACTTCCCAGATTCGTTGAAATCGTATTTTTAGCATTTTGACTTTACAAAAAGACTCAATTAAGTGAGAGGTCTTTTGCATAATATAGGGGTGACTATTTATTTACTAAGGTTCAATTTTAATTCATTTTTCACTCACTTAAATCAAATCCCCTAAACAAAACCCAAAAGCTCTCATCGCTCTCTACTTTTTTTTTTATCCATCCACAATTAAAGGGTAAAGGAAGCTTGGATAAGAAGACTAATTATTGTATTAATTACTATTGAATGATGTTACTACATATATTATTCGATGAAATTGGTTGGTTGATGGTAAGACCTAAACCTTTACTTCAATTATGATGGCTTCTACTGGGTGATGAAGTTTAATTGAAATATATCTTGTAATTGGATTGAGTAGGTGTGGTATAATGATGCAATTGAAATGTCTTGATTATGTGATTTTGAGATTATGCATAAAATTTAGTGATATAAGATTGGTTATGAAGTACCTATGTGCCTTACTATGATATGATGATGTCAATGTGCTAATCTCACATATGAGGGTTGTAATGAAAGGTTTTCTCATGCAATTTTTATTGAGCTAATGACTATGACTATAAAAGGATTTATTTTCATAAGACTTAAACTACGTTATGATTGTTAAAGAAAGACATTTCAAAAGTAACTCTATCATAGCACCGAGTGAACTGAGGAATGTCCCTTCAAAAGTAGGGAAGGTAGATTCACAATTGTACTCATGAGATTGGAGACTACAATACCAAAGGCATAAATAAGGTCCCAAGTAATATCTCCTAGTTCTTGAACTATGTTACACCCGTAGTAATACTAGATAGTGTATCCACTTAGATGCTATGTTCATGTCTGGGTACTACCTTGGCAAGTAGTCCGCTTTCTTTCAGTGTAGGGTTTCATGACCACAGATTCCACATTGGCTCATGTGTTCTATGTCGGTTAAGGCAAGATGTTCCCAAAAGTAAAATGAAGTAATAAAGTAAACTCTAACTAAGATGGCTTAAGGGGTTTGACATAGTCGAGGTAGGGGTATGGGACTCTACCTATATGTTGCACTAGTTAGCCTTAAGGGGAGTCTTAGAAGGATGTTCATATGTTCTTATGCTCTTATAAAGTGAATGATATGCAAATGTTGACTTTACATGTTTATGATACTATATGATGTTGGTTCATGTATGAACATGCTATTGTTCTATATTGCTAAAAATGATGATGACTACTTTTGATGCTATATTATGTGATGTTAGGAATTGCTTATGATCTCTTATTGATTAACTTGGTTGTGTAATATTATGGAGCTTTACTTGGTCATTGCACTTGTAGATTTGATGTGGTGTTATGAGTAAGAGTACCGTATATGTTGTAAGGTTATGAACTCTTATACATGCTTTGTTGTTATGACATGATATTGGAGTTGCTTTGGCTATGGTTCTAGTATGCTACTACACATGTTGACTTGATTATACTTAATGATGTTGTTCTTAAGATAAATATGATCTTGTATTAATGTATATGTGATTATTATCTTAGAATCTTGAATGTGCATTAAAGACTTTCAAATGACTTAGCATGTCTTCCAAAGTAAACGTCCCTTTTTCATGGATGTTTTAAATGTTTCATTTGCATATGCCTATACTTAGTAGAAGTGATGTACTAACCCATATTTCTATGTTTACTACAAATGTAGGTTCCGGTCGTTAAGATTTTAGAGGGTCATTGAAGAAGTCTTGGAATCCTATTCTCCAAGTTTGGTAGGTCCTCACTTTTCGAGGAATATGTCACTATCTTGCTATTGGATATTGTTTAGTCTTAAAGACAATTTAGTTCATTCTTTCTTTGATGACTTCTTATATGCCTATATGAGGCCTTTATTGTAATGAAGTATGGGTTGAACCCAAAATGTTGTATTTGACTTGGTATAATATGAGTCATATCCTAGACATTCTTATGAATCTATATTTCTATATTATGGATGTGACATAAAAGTAAAATCTTATTTATTGCTTCCTATTGCGAAGACTGTATGGAAACTTCCTAAATATATATTATGTGTAAGCGAGAGGTCTAAGTAAACCTCAATGTAGAATTAAATAAAATGTTTAAAATTTTACGCATTTTTAACCTATGATATGTAATGACGAATGCTAAGAGGTTAGTCTTAGTCCTCTTTGAGGATGATGTCACCGGTTACTTCTATAGGGTACTCCCCGTATGTGAAATTGATATACCGTGGTTTCACGGTATTATTAATACTTTTTCCTTAAGTTTAGTGTCCAAAAGCCTTTTTGTGCTAATTTCTAAGTAAGTTTTTTTTTATTTGCAGGAAATCTTTCTAAAAGATGAATGCGGAGGTTTTTGAGCAAGAAATACAGAGAAGTACCACCTACGGAGCTTATGACAGTCCGTCATGCTCGTAACGGTCGGTAGGTGGCATCGTAATGCAGCTGCTAAAGAAAGATTGGGAAGTCTGACCAAGTGTGGGGTTACGGAGTACGTGACAGACCGTCGTAGCCATGACGGTCCGTCCTGCTGGTTTTTCATGAAGATCAAAGAAGAGTCCCAGTACCCAAATTCCAAGAGTTCAAGTGTTTTGGAACGAAGACCCTCGATGAACCGTTGTGCCTGTGACGATCCATCATACCTGCCGTCGAGGGTAATGAAAAGAGCAGCAGAAGAAATTGCACAAATATGGGACGACAAAGTCCATGACGGTCCATCGTGACCACGACGATCCGTCACAAGGTCCGTCCATCCAGCTGCATTTTGACAGATTTCCTGCAAATAAAGTCCTTATTTAATTAGGTTTTATTTTTTTTTAAATAGTTCAAAAAACCTCATTTTTTAAGGTTAGACTCTTGGTTATTAGACCCTCGATTATTGATAGACTCTTGATTATTTTTTTAGACTCTTTGTGAAATTCTTGATTTTTTTGGAGACTTTTGTAATTGATTGTTGGTGACTTTTGCTGATTAATCAAGTGAACTTTTGGATTTCACTCTTTCTCATTGAAGTAAGTACATGAATTCTTATATCATATATTTGAATATTGTGATTATTACTATGGGTAACTAAAATCCATAACTAGGGTTGTGGGAACCATAGGTGAATAATGAGGTAAAACAAAACTAAAATAACCATTCTAGAACAGTGTCTTGCATGTATTGATAATTCTTTCCCTTAGAAGTCCTTTTAACGGATGGCCAACGTTAGAACTCACCTTAATGCTACTTGCCGGACCAAGGAGGTAGATAATAGGAAAAGAATTATCAACATACATTTAGTGTATACTATCTAATAGGCTAGTATTGATTGATACGAGGTAATAACTTAGTCAAATATCGAACACGATGCTTAATATGAGGTAAAGATAACGGTTAGTATAGCAACACACGTACCAGACAAAGGTGCGGAGTGAAATTTTCTAGATGCCAGACCAAGGATTTAGAAATACATAACTTATCACTTTGCATGCAAGATACTAGGAAAGAATTGTTATAGTTAGAATTATCAAGTTATAAACTTGTGGGGAACACGTAAACCCTAGTTAGTTTTATTAATTAATTAAACTCCAACATTTGAAGTTGTTAGTTGTCTCCTTCAATTTCGCTAGTTATTTTTATTTATTTAGAAATAGAAAAACCCCCCTTTTAGCATTTTTGCTTTCCAAGGAAGTAATTGACTGAACAATAGTAATAATAGATTGAAGTTAAGTCTAAACTATATTCCTTGTGGGAATGTTCCCAACCTCACTAGTTGGTTTATTTACTTGATACGGCTGCTTTACTTCTTATTTGAGAAGTAAGTTTGAGCGTATCAAATTTTGGCGCCGCTGCCGGGGAAAGTACCTTTTAGATTAACTTTAACTTATTACTTTTGTTTAGTTGATATTTTCTTGACTCTACTTTGTTTTATTATTTTTTATTCTTGCAAAACCATCTTTCTTGTATTCCAAATACACTAAGAGGAAGAGAACCCTTGTTTCCTTGCGATCACGAATTAGAGCGTACACTACGCAACATGAATCGAAAATTGGGAATTAATGATGATGATCCAAACCAGAATATCCCAGCTCCAGTTGATGTTCATGGTCAGTTGTAACCCAATACTCCGGGTGAACACCAACAGAGGGGACAAAATCCCGCTCCACGGCCCCAAGAATACTACAGAGGCTGTGACAATATAGCAAACTCTTATGGGCCACTTGTCTTGCCCCCTCTACAACCAGGCCACACTTTTGTGGTAACTAGTAGCATGATTCAAATGCTCACTGCCAGAGGTTTGTTTTCAGGGCTACCTTTTGAGGATCCACATGCCCATATAGCTAAGGTAAGAGCATTGTGTAAAAGCTGTGTAGGGAGGCCTGACTTGGACTTAGATGTAATAGGGCTAAGAGTGTTTCCTCTCTCACTGACGGAAGAGGCTGCTATATGGTTCATAGAGCTCCCCTACAACTCAATTTTCACTTGGAACCCACTAAGAGACGTTTTCTTAACACGCTACTACCCGGTCTACAAGAAACTAAACCACAAAGACAGAGTGAACAACTCTGTGGAACTACCAGGAGAGTCTGTTAGTAGTTCTTGGGATAGATTCACCTCGTTTTTGAGAAGTTTCCCAAATCACCGTATAGATGATGAGTCACTGAAGGAATACTTCTATCGGGGACAGGATGATAATAATAAAGCGGTGTTGGACACTATAGCAGGTAGATCTTATGGGGAGTGTACTTATGCTGAGATTGCTGAAAAATTAGTGAAAATATCTCGGAATAATAAAGCTTGGAGTACTAGGAAGTAAGATATTGGGAGAAATACCTTCGCAGTGCAGTCCACTCACAACCCAGCCACGGATCATATTCGTGAAGAAATGGTTCAGATGAGAACTGAGCTTCGATTGGTACTAAAACATGTCACTGGGGGTGCAGAAAATATAAATGCAATCAACTACTTATCGAAACCACCACCACAAAATGATGAGTGCTATTATAAGGAGGATTCTTATGCGGTAAATGAGCAGCCGGGGGTTTCCGACCGAGTGCCCAAGGCTCAAATCAAGATAATTGGCGCCAAGGTCAAGGGAACCAAGGTCAAAACTATGGTAACTATAACCGTGAGGGTCATTATGTCCGAGATGGAAACTACAACCGTGACAACAACTTCAACAGGGGTAACTATAGTAACAGAAATGATAGGAATGGACCCTATGTCCCTCCTCAAAATCGTGATGTTACTCCTAGGGATGGTGGAGATAGTATGGCGCGAGTTGAGGATATGTTGAACAAAATGATGAGGAGGGTCGATGCTCACATTAAAGAGTTAAGGAGTGATTTAGCGGGTATTGGTCAGAAAGTCGATACAGATGCAATATCGATTAAGCAGATCGAGTTGCAAATGGCCCAATTATCAACGACTGTGAACTCATGGCAACCGGGCATTCTTCCTAGCAACACTGTCTAAAATCCAAAAAATGATGCACACTTATTGCAATTAATTCTCGGGGTGGTAAGCAAACCATTGACCCACCTATGCCGTCTAATGAGGAAAAGTTGAGAAAGGACAGTGATAAGGTGGTAGAGGATAGTGGTGAAGCAGAAGATAGCACTGGAAAAGATGCAGAAGTCCCTATAAAGGTAATTTTCATGCCTAGACCACCACCACCCCTTTCCTCAGACATTAGTGAAAAAGACCGAGGATGGTAAATGTCGGTGTTTTATAACAATGCTGAAGCAGCTTTCTATCAATGTCCCTTTGGTAGAAGCTCTAGAACAAATGATCGGTTATGCCAAGTTTATGAAAGATCTGGTTACAAAGAAAAGATCGGTCACTTTCGAGGATGATGATAAAATGCAGCATTGTAGTTCTATTGCTACAAGATCTCTCGTACAAAAGAAAGCAAATCCGGGTGAGTTCACTATTCCTTGTACAGTCGGGTCCTTACATTTTGTGATAGCATTATGTGATCTAAGGACAAGCATAAATCTCATGCCCCTCTCGATTTACAAGAAGTTAGGTTTGGGTGAATTAAAGCCCACTGCGATGCGGCTACTGATGGCTGATCGAACAGTGAAAAAGCCTATAGGGATACTCACGATGTGCTAGTAAAAGTGGAGTCGTTCATATTTCCGGCAGATTTTGTTTTTCTTGATTGTGAAGTTGATTTTGAAGTGCTTATTATTCTTGGGAGGCCATTCCTTGCTACAAGTAGAGCCTTAGTTGATATGTTAAAGGGACAGATGAAATTTCGGTTGAACAATGAAGAAGTGACCTTCAACATTTGTAGGTTCATGACGCAGAGTGGTGAGATCCAATCGGTATCTTCCATATCCCACGAAGAAAATATGAAGAAGGATAATGAACTAAAAAGTCAAAAATGAGAGTTTATGGTTGGGGATTTGGTGCTTTTAGACAATTCAAGGTTGCATTTGATTCCGGGCAAGCTCAAGTCCAAATGGACTGTCCCTTATTTGATTTCCCAAGTATTCTCTCATAGAGCAGTTGAGTTAGAAACCAAGGAGGGAGTGTGGTTTAAGGCGAATGAAGTGATATAGGCATACCATCTTGATGAAGGCTGAGTAATCAAGTGTCCTCAGTTGTGCCGCGACGTTAAATCAGGCACTTGTTGGGAGGCAACCCAGTAATAGTTTTTCTTTCTAGTAATGGTAGCATTTTCAACTAATGGGTTTAAAAGTAGCAGGCATTTCACCAGGAAATTCTGCAGATAATCACTCTACAACAGTCACTGGTAGATACAGCGACGGACCGTTGTGCCTCTAACGGACCGTCGCACGAATCCATCGTGCCAGGTAAGTCCTTCTGTTATTTTCAAACTAGAGCACACGCGACGGAACCAACGACGGACCGTCATAACTAAGACGGACCGTCGTCGGGGACTCATCACATTATTAATTAAGTGTAGCCGATCTTACCCCACTGTGGATTTTTAAAAATTCAACATTTAAAACCCCCACCCCTTCATTTCACCCTATTCCTTCACTCTTTCTCCCATTTCCATCCCTTTTCAACTTCCAAAGATCATAACCCCCTCTCTTACAACCGATCATTTTCCCCAAATTCGTAAAATTTACTATCTACTAGTCGGAGTCTGCAGTTGTGGGTCTCTACTCGATCACGAAGTACCTTTCTCTCTTTTTTTTCTCAAATTCTCAGGTATGTGTCTCTAATTTCTACTCATTTATATTGCATTTTTGTTTATCAATTAGTATTAGCCTAAATCTTCTTGATAGGTTCATTGTTTAATAAAATTCTGGCTGACCTAGGTTGAAAATCCACGAAATTACTGTGTTACAACTCTAAAAATAGGTGCTTTAGCACTGCTAGTTTACTAGGTATTTGGGTTAGAAAAATGTAGGTTAAAACACTACCAATTCTATTTGGTTCATAGGGGATGTATGGGGCATCCCCAGTTCTGTCACTGAGTTATAGAATGAGACCCCGATGATGGACCGTCATACCCACGATGGACCGTCATTGGATCCGTTCCAATAGCCCTAACACCCCACTATCCAATTTTCTCACAGTGTCCACCAACGACCATATGCGACGGACCGTCCTGCACAACCGTTCTAGTTGTCAGAGACCCTGTTCCTAAGGGTCTCTCACTTTTTCTAAGTGTCCTCCAACGGACACATGCAACGGACTATCATTCCCACGACGATCCATCCTACAAAACCGTTCTGTTTGTCAGAGACCCTATTCCTAAGGGTCTCTAACTTTTTCTAAGTGTCCTCCAACGGACACATGCGACGGACCGTCATTCCAACGACAGTCAGTCCTGCACAACCATTCTGGTTGTCAGAGACTCTGTTCCTAAGGGTCTCTCAATTTTTCTAAGTGTCCTCCAACAGACAACTACGAAGGACCGTCATACTCACGACGGTCCGTCCTACATAACCGCTATGACGGTCAAAGACCCCTCTTTTGAGGGTCTCCATACTTTTTCCAAGTGTCCTCTTACGGACAACTACGACAGACCGTCATACCCTCGATGGTCCGTCCTGTAAGAATGTTATAATGGTCTGAGACTCTCCTGCAGGGTTATTCTTATAAACATAGTCTAAGTAAGACACAACGGACCCCATGACGGTCCGTCCTACTCACGACGAGCCATCACCTGGTCCATTGTGTTTCACTGTTACTATAGAAATGTCATAACATCTTAACTCTTTTATTTATTTTGTGTGGTTTTGCTAGTCTTGTCTGCTCCTTTTAGTACTAATATTGATTCTTTACAGGTACTATCTATTATGGCACCAAAACAATATCGAGTCTACACACGTAGGTGATTGAAGTCTATCGCCCCATCTGCCCGCATGGTCATTGGCTCTGATAATGAGCGTGACCCCGAGTACGTGCTCCCAGGCACTTCCACCCCATCCCAAGATGCACGTGCTGCCACAGCCACACCCAAACAGGTGGCGTCCGGTGTAGCCACTGTCTCCCAGTTTGATGAGGAGCGCACACTGACCAGCATATTTTCTGAGTCAGCTACTAATGAACAAGGAGCGTCTAGCTCCTTAGGAGTTTCGTGGTCAGAGGAACCCTTCGGATCTGCTGAGTTTCCCGCACCCGCTACCGCTGTAGAGTCTGCCTCGTCTAATGAGGCTGACAGTTCACAATCCACACCCAATTCACTAACTCGTGCTCTCACCCCGGTTATCGATCAGCCCAACCGGTGGTGTGTCAACGGGCAGTATCAAGTCTATTCTGATTCAAAGTTCTTGAATGACAAAGGAGTCATGACTAGCACACTTTCATTGGAGCGGCGGGTCCTTACGGGAAGTCTCCCGACGATGCCAGAGATCCACAATCTTTTCACCAGACATCGACTAGAGTGGACTGCGCTTCCGTTGGGATGTTATAGTGAAGAGTTGGTCCAAGAGTTCTACGTCTCCTACGTAACGACTCTTAGATCACAGATTGATAGGCGGGCTGCCCCCGCCAAACAGGCCCCATTGGAGCAGTTCCGAGTACGTGGCATTCAGGTTGATATCTCCCTACCTGCCATCCATCGGTATCTATATGGAGAGAATGTTGATGCCAACTGAACCCTCTCACCGCCGAGTTTGACTACCGATGGCAGATTGTCAAAGATGGCCAATTTCTGTGTGAGCCATCGCTGAGAGAGACCACCAAGAGGTGGATGGACCTGGATTTGTCCGTTGATAGAGAGGGTGCTGTCTGGGTGACCGAGCCAAAGGGAGCCATCAAGAAGGCTAACCTGACCTTCACGGTGAAGTTTTTGTGGTTGATTGTACGCCACTTCCTTTCCCCCACAGCCGCTGATAATATAGTCACATGGGATCGAGCAGTTGTGATGGCCGCAATGATAGCCGGGTTTGAGGTGGATTTTGCTTGGCTTCTACAGGCAGTCATGCACGAGAGGGCTTTTAAGGTCATACCTACCTACCCTTTCCCGTGCATGATATTTTCTCTATGCAGGTCCGCAGGTGTGCCTATATGACACGTTGATCAGATCAAGACCCCGCTGGGCACTGTTGATATCGGCCTCATTAGGGATGAGGCCAATAAGTTGGATCCACGAGAGGGACCCGTCCAGAGTTACCTCCACTTGGTTACAATATGGCTGATACGGTATCACAGGACTGCACGGCTACGCAAGCGGCTTCCACTGACACTACCTCGATCGAGTCTATCCTGGGTAGTAGCACTGCCCCGATCTCCTCTCGCTCATCCCCTTTCCCCGCTTTGGTACCGCTTGCTAGGGTCCAGAAATAAGAGGCACAAATAGCTACACTTCTGCATCACATCCAGCCTTGGATGCAGAGGTATATTGTTTAGGCAGAAGAGCACTTGGAGCTGAGAATGGTCCAGCACACAGAGCGGAAGATCGCTGAGGTTCATTAGTGCTTGGACGCTTTTGAGTTGTGGGTGTCAGCTCGACCATCCCCTCAGGTGGATGTGTCGATCCTTCAGGCTGCGGTCGACATTCTTTGCACAGACATCGACATGATCTTAGAGGCTAGGGTGCCTGAGTCTGAGGCCCCTTTTGCAGAGCTTGCTGAAGACACAATGATGGTGGCCCTATTCGCCACTTCAAAGATTCCACCACCTCCCCCTCGAGAGCATGCCAAGAGGCGTAGGGGTCGAGATGAGGATGAAGCTCGAGCACATAAGAAGGAGCGACATGAGATGGAGGTTGGGAGGAGATCCTCGCTTGCTGATGAGGAGGCACGTCAGATGAGAGTAGTAGAGTTAGCTGTTGGGGCGTCTAGCTCAAGAAATGTGGAGATAAAGGGAGGCACTACTGATAGTGACGTTTATGCCGAGGACACAACTTAGGGTATCAAGACTAGAGAGGTAGTGGGTTCCGGGGAACTGGACCCACCAACTTGATGATCTTCAGCGCTTTGCGCCCCAAGTTTGCTTCACCTACCATTCTTGTATTTCAATTTTTTTATGCATTGGGGACAATTGCATGTCTTTTTTGTTGGGGGTGGTGTAAATGGAAAGTGAGTGCTAGGGTGAAGTTTGAGTAGCCCAATTGACTATCCTCTTTTGGGGTTTTCTTGCTTGTGTTGTTTTTCCCCAAGAGACAGATTACATGTTCTGTTGAACCGGCATGTCTATATCTTGTGAACATAGTTCAATTCTGAATCATAACAGCTAAAATGATATCCTGATAAAATGGAAAATGATGCATGACTAGGCATAGTAATTGATAAATGTGTAGCTCTAAGCATGTCATAGAGGTACACCACTGCATGACCCTAAGTCTAAAATTCAAATTAGGTGTCTGATAATCTGGTAGAGCAATGAGATGTCAAATAAGTGTGAGGAAGATTTGAATAGTCACTATTTGTACTGAGCTAAAACTTGCCTGGTTAGTCCTGTTAAAAGTAAGTTGTAATAGACAATTAGAATAGAATAATAGGCCCTTATTCAATATAGCCTATTTTTATACTAAATAAAAGAAAACCAAATGAAATTTATCCTTCTTTGATCCAAATGATTTGAGCTTAAAATAGACCTTTCTTTTTCACCCCAACTGATCTTTTCTGAGAATAATGTGTTGGCACTGGTCCCTCCTTGGACATGTGCAACTCAGCTGATGTCAAAAGCATAAGTTGAGGGTGGCTAATGCAGTAAAACCCTTTTTATGGACCCGACCCACCTTTGGTATTGTGTGCTTTGACTCATGAAAAAGCCATGAGTTGAGGGTGGCTATTATGAGGAATGCTCTGGAAAGTGGGGTTGAAAGAACAAATAGAGAGAAAGAACAATGTAAAGTTACTCAAGAATTAGTTTAAAGAAAAGTAAAAAAAATAAAAATAAAAATAAAAAAAATACAAGAAATACAAGCAAGAAAAGAAGAGAGTCACTTACACAAATGAACAAATAAGAGAAAATAGCAAGGTGAAAGAATATGAGAAACTGGGAAAAATAAAATGATAGAAAATGGTATGTTAGCCGATATGTCAAGGAGGGCAAAAAGTCAATAAAGTATAACTAAATATACCCTAGCTGACCCTGAGCCTATGTTACAAGCTAAGAAAGTCCTATCGTTATCCTAAGAGTTGTATAGTAAACTTTAAGCAGTGAAAATAAGGGCAAGCATGTGGCAATATGTATGAATGAGTGTGAATTTGTTCTGAGAGTGAGTGTTGAAAAGTAAACCTTATACTCAAACTGAAATCATTGTTTGAAAAATGAGGATTTTGTTTTGAAGTGAGGACATTAGCTGCAATACCGGAAATATTAGCACCTCGGTGTGAAATTGAAGAGGATAGGTGTTTAGTGCATGGTGAGTCTGTATCATGGTATGATGCCACATAATTCAAGTAGTGATAGCATGCATACACATGATGAGATTGATCAGGATTGATAGCCAAATGATTGCGAAGGATAAAACATGGATACTATTGTACAAACATTTTGTATTGAGTCATAGTGCGTCGCTTGAGGAAAAAACAATGAATTTAAGTTAAGGGTGTCCAAAAGCCTTTTTGTGCTAATATTTATGTAAGCTTCTTTTTATTTGCAGTGAATCTATATAAAAGATGAATGCGGAGGTTTTTGAGCAAGAAATACAGAAAAGTACAACCTACGGAGCTTGTGACAGTCTGTCATGCTCGTGACGGTCCGTAGGTGGCATCGTAGTGCAGCTGCTGAAGGAAGATGAGGAAGTGTGACCAAGTTTGGGGTTACGGAGTACGTGACGGACCGCTGTAGCCATGACGGTCCGTCCTGCTGGTTCGCCATGAAGATCAGAGAAGTAGTCCGGGTACCCAAATTCCAAGAGTTCAAGTGTTTTGGAACGGAGACCCTTGACGGACCGTTGTGCCTGTGACAATCCGTCATACCTGCTGTCGAGGGTGATGAAGAGAGCATCAGAAGAAATTGCACAAGCATGGGACAACGGAGTCCATGACGGTCCGTCGCGAGGTCCGTCGATCCAGCCGCGTTTTGACAGATTTCCAGCAAATAGAGTCCTTATAATAATTAGGTTTTATTTTTTTATAAATAGTTCGAAAAAAAACTCATTTTTGAGGTTAGACTCTTGGTTATTAGACCCTTGATTATTGTTAGACTCTTGATTATTTTTTTATACTCTTTGAGATTCTTGATTTTTTGGAGACTTTTGTAATTGATTGTTGGTGACTTTTGCTGATTAGTAAAGTGAACTTTTTGATTTTACTCTTTCTCATTGAAGTAAGTGCATGAATTCTTATATCATATATATGAATATTGTGATTATGACTATCGGTAACTACACTCCATAACTAGGATTGTGGGAACCATAGTCAAATAATGAGGTAAAACCTAACTAAAATAACAATTCTAGAATAGTGTCTTGCATGTATTGATAATTCTTTCGCTTAGAAGTCTTTTTAACGGATGACCAACGTTAGAACTCGCCTTAATGCTACTTACCGTACCAAGGAGGTAGATAATAGGAAAGAATTATCAACATAAATTTAGTGTATACTATCTAATAGTCTAGTATTGATTGGTACGAGGTAATAACTTAGTCAAATATTGAATACGATGCTTAATATGAGGTAAAAATAAGGGTTAGCATGCAACACACGTACCGGACCAAGGTGTGCAGTAAATTTTCTAGTTGCCAGACCAAGGATTTAGAAATACATAACTTATCACTTTGCATGCAAGATACTAGGAAAGAATTTTTATAGTTAGAATTATCAAGTTATGAACCTGTGGGGAACACATAAATCCTAGTTACTTTTATTAATTGATTAAACTCCTACATTTGAAGCTGTTAGTTGTCTCCTTCAATTCGCTAGTTATTTTCATTTATTTAGAAATAGAAAAACCCCCTTTTAGCATTTTTGCTTTCCAAGGAAGTAATTGACTGAACAATAGTAATAATAGATTGAAGTTAAGTCTAAACTATTTTCCTCGTGGGAACGATCCCAACCTCACTAGTTGGGTTAATTACTTGGCACAACTGCTTTACTTCTTATTTGAGAAGTAAGTTTGAGCGTATCAGACATCATAATCTTCATTTAGGATATATGAGTTTGATAGAGTATGCTTTAAATTTTACTCATTTAGGTAGGTATGCTCTGACTATGGTTATTGACTCTTGGGCAAGGATAAGTAAGTTTATGTTAAGTGTGTCTGAAATGATGGTTAAGGAGTGCCTTGCCCCCATGCTAATCAAGGAGATGGATATCTCTCATTTGCTCACACATTACTTACAAATCGAAGAGGAAAAGATAAATAAGATACATAGGGATTCCAAGAGGGAAATGATCGGTGATGGCCACTTTTCTTTTTCTAGGTTCTGTGGATATGGAGGTTCACGATTTTGGAAAAAGTTCTTCGGTCAAGTTTATTCAGATAATATGGCTCCTAAGTTCAACAAAGATAGGGTGTCTAATCCTAAGACTCAAATACGTGGTAGTAGTGGATCTTTTATTGTCAAAAATATTGCAAGATTCACTCTAGAAAATATTTTTTGTTTTGTAAGAATGGTCGATTTGGTTGTGGGAAAATTTGTCAGGAAGTTAAAAATTGCTCTTTGAAAACTAATAATGGAAAGTATGGTAGATAAATTCAGCCTAGTGGTTCTGGTTTAGGTGGTCCATGTTAGAATAGGTCTTATGCATTTCAAACTCAATAGGATAATAAAAGTTCTTCGGACATAGTGACCGGTTTGGTGAATGTCTTTCAATTTGAGGTTTATACTTTGTTTGATCCGGGTGATACATTGTCTTTTGTTACTTCTTATATGGCTGTGGAATTGAGGTTGGTCCTGAAATCCTTTTTAATCCCCTCTTTAGTATCTAGGAAATATTTTCTTAAGGTTCTCAATTATCATCTTGTTTTTGTTAGAAATGTGGATTCTAAAACTCTACTCGTAAGGTAGTTTCAATTGTAAATGAGTTCTTGAAGTGTTTTTCGATGATATTCTCGGTATACCTGCTGAAAGGGAAATAGACTTTGTTATTGACCTTCTCTTATATACATAGTCTATATATATTCCTCTTTTACCATATGTCCCTGCTAAAATTTTAGGAATTAAAGGATCATTTGAAAAGTTTGTTAAATAAGGGTTTTATTAGACCAAGTATCTCTCAATGGGGTGCTTCAATGTTAGTTGTTCAAAAGAATTAGTTTTCAGACATTGACTATCGGCAACTAAGTTAAGGTTAGCATAAAGAATAAGTATCATAAACTAAGGATTGATTGATTTTTTATCAACTCATGAAACAAGTGAAATTAATTCTCTAATATTAATCTTTTGTCAATTTATCACCAATTAAGGGTGAAGAAGAGTAACATTCCTAAGACAACTTTTCGAACATGATATTATCACTATAAGTTTTTACTTATGTCTTTTGGCATGACTAATAATCTGAAGACATTCATGGATATGATAAATAGGGTCCTTAAGTAATATCCTGACATGTTCAAGATTAATTTCATTGATAATAATTTAAGTTGTTCTTGGCGTGAGGATGCGCATAGAACTTCCATATGATTAGTTTATGGTTTAGAGGGTTGTCATGAAACATAGATTTTTTGGCTTATAAACTCCTATGCCTCATATTTATTTGACTTGGGATTCGAGGGAATGTGTTGTTGATTTTATTGAGGATTAAATTTTATTAGAAACAGTAACATTTTCTTGGGATTTTGGCTTTAAAGAAATTATTCACCTTAAATTTATTCATTTTACCATTTAAACTATTTTATGGTGGAATCTGCCATTTTATAAGATTTCGACTTTGTGAAAGAGATTTTTATAAATTTACCAATTTCTACGTCTATTAGGAAGATGTACTAGTTCTTATTTACTCACGGCTTGAGGTGTTATTTCGAGTTTTACTTTCTGATGATAAGTCTGAGCTGTGATTTTGGATGTCCTACAAATTGAATTTCAAGTCTTATTGTTAATGCATCTATAGTTGAGTGATAGTGAGTCTGAAGAATGTCTCTCCGGGAGTCTATGAGCATCCAACAAGGTGATTCTGGGCCTTTAACTTTATTTCTTATGTAGTTGAATGGTAGCAGATCTACGAAATATCTTGAGGAAACTATAGGTTGCTAACAAGATGATTTCTGGGATTTTTGTTTTATGCAATGCATCATCTCCCTTTGTATGTTTTTTATGATATACTTGTGTGTTTAGTGTGAACTATCTCTTATTATTGTTTTTTTAGCTATCACTACTTGTGAGTATGATTCTAATCAGTTGTTAATTCAGTGGTATCCTTATTATGCCCTTATATTTATATAGTTTCTTTCTGAGCTCGGTCTCCTATAATACCTACCGAGTACCCCATAATTTGGTATTCATACTGCACTTTCCACATCATTATGTTATGTAATGCCCAGTACAAGCAATTGTAACTGACTGTTGATCGTTCAATTGGATTATTGTGAGCTCTTAGAATACAGAGACTTGATGATTTCCATCTTTTATTTTTAATTGTATACATGTTTGTATCTTGATTAGGCATATGTGTTGGATTTTGTATATACTGCTCTTTCCTACTTACTTTCAAACCCTAATATTATATTTTGTATCTTTTTCTACATATGTATCCCATAGGTCCTTTCTCATCTCATTATTGCTTCCCTGTTAGTTAATTTTAATTAGTTTTGTTTATGGCTTGTTGTTTTTGTATTGACTTCGTATTGAATGTTCATGGTAGGAGTCATCATGATTTGATTTGCATTGTGACATTTTGGAAACCTAGCTCTAAGTTATATGAAATATGATATTTCCTCTTTTTGAATGATTCTTTAAGTTGGTTAAATTTACAAGTCTAGCATAATATCAAACAACTATTCATAATACTTTGATTGATGTCATTGATTATGAAGAAATCATATTTGGTGCCTAGTTTTGATCCAAATAATGCATTTACATATAGGGTTTGATTAATTTGCATGCATACATATACACGTAGTTTGTGGATTATTATTTCACCTTCATGGCTATGCAAAATGCCTTGGGATTATGAAAGTGGCATATTTATGATTACCTTCAGAATGACTTTGAGCTGTAAGGATTACATATTTATTATTTTACCTTTAAGGGTATGGGTGAGTGCCTTCACACTATGAATGTTTCCTTTGGCAATATGCATTTATACTACATTTATTTTCATTACTAATTATTATGGTAGTAAGATGTCGTTGATAGTTATGTAAAAAGATTTTAGCATTATATGTGATTGTTATTACTAGTAGTATGTGCTGAGGCAGAAATAAGTCATATTGTTAGGTTATTCTCGATGTACAGTGGTGGTGTTTTTCAATTATTTTATCGTCAAACATACTTGATACATTATTTTCTAATAATATACCTATTTTTGGGGCTTTGCTTTTATTCTGTAGATGATTGGTATACTTGGTTCTTCCTTTTAATTTGTGTAGTTAATGGTAGGTGAGGACCCAATCCCAACTTTTAGGTAGTGATTATGATCATATAGATTTGTGAACACTATTATGGGTCTTGTAAATCAAGTGTGGCATTGCTGACCTTATTTTTAGCTGATATTTTTCTCATTTTGACCATTGTGTATAAACATATTTCAGTTATTTACTCTTATAGCTTGTGTTGAGTATGGAGGCCTATGGATTTGAGTCTTGAAATTTTGTGGTTTCTATTGGTCAAGTCAAGTTAGACTTACTAGAGACCTGAGTGAGGATGCATATGAATTTTTTATTAGCTATCATTAGAAGTTGCATAACCTCTATTTGGTAGAGTCTAATGGGGTGGACTATGCTGATTGCAAATTAGTTGAGCATTGGACTTTATTTCTAAGTTTGTTACATGTAACTTGTGAGACTCTAAAGGTATCCCCAACCCAAACACCAAATTTTACACA
This sequence comes from Solanum lycopersicum, assembly GCF_036512215.1. Lineage (NCBI taxonomy): Eukaryota > Viridiplantae > Streptophyta > Magnoliopsida > Solanales > Solanaceae > Solanum > Solanum lycopersicum. The sequence continues at coordinate 29,832,986 of NC_090808.1, forward strand.
GCTTCAATCCACTGTACCAAATTTTAGACCAAAAAAAATTCTCTCTCTTCATATATTATATTATTATTTCTTATTTTATTTATATTTTCTTATTAAAATAAAAAAATTATTTCTAAAGCAATTATTATATAAAATTCATGTTATTTACTTTTCTAATCGTTTCATATAAAATTATTTTGTACCACAATTTTTTCAATAATATAAATTGCTAGAAAATATTATACATTATGCATAATAATTGATAATACAAATAAAAGTGATATCACTAATTAAATACAACTCAATAAACATTACATAATTCAAAAAAATACTTTAAATTCTACATAAATATTCAAATTTCAAGATTACTACACTGCTTCCATAAATGCTCTATTAATACATTACGTAGTTCAAAATGAGCTTCTTTGTCCTGTTTTTTATTTTTATATCGAGCTAGAAATTGTTGAAATTGACGATTTTCATCTATTGTCATTTCTACGGTCAGAGTTGGATCGTCCAACGCATCTTGATTTGGTGCATTAGATCACACTCATCCTCAATTATCATGTTGTTCCATTATAATACATGAAGTTAATATATCATGTAACACTTTTTTTCTTAAAAAACGTGACGTTCATGCGAAAATTGCAAAACGAGATTGTAGTTTAGATAATTTATAGTAGAATTAACATAAATTTAATTTATTAAAAAGTTATATCTAAAATTAATATTATAAAAATACTCCCTCCGTCCGGAATTTTTTGTCATGTTGCGCTTATCGAAAGTCAATTCGACAAAGTTACAAAGGTAAATTAGATCACTTTAATTTGATATTTTAAACAAAAAAATAAATATTCTAAAACTATATTAAAAGTACTATAAATTACAATTTTTTGCATATTAATATGATGAAAAAATACATCTTAAAATGTTAGTCAAAGTTTTTATAGTTTGACTGTAAAAATAGAAACCATGATAAACAAAACCAGATGGAGGGAGTATTACATAAAAATAATTAAATATACAAGAGATTTAATTAAAACATATAATTTATATAATTTTTAATTAAAAATTTGTATAGTCAAATGATATTATAATATTCAAAAAGTTATTTAGTGTGGATTGGAGCTTAAAACGCCAAGTTTTCCGTTAAATTTAGGATTTGGTGTAAAATTTGGTGTTGGATTGGAAAGGGTCTAAGAGGGACATAAATAATATAACTATGAGGTGAGGTTTCATGAACTATAGCTAAGAGGCTACAAAGGCTTGAAAAAATATTGATATTTCCAATGTTTATGGCCACAACCTAGATGGTTATTTCCAGGGATTCTTTCCAACACGTAGTAGATCATGGAAAGGAGATTTATATGATATGTCTTCAAGACAATAGAAGCTTATAAATCTGGTAATTTTTAGTGGTAATTAATCTAGAGGTTGAGCCTATTCATTCAAAGGTTGACATTCTCAATAAAATAAATGGACCCATTCAGGCAACTTTGTAGACATCATAGAGTTGTTATGGTAGTCACAACTTAGGATAAGTATCTCGAGTTCATTCCAATTTTTCCATCTCGGAGGACACTTTTGTTTTTTTGGAATAAACTCAATACTCTATGACTGAGAGAGAGTATTATGAGTGTAAGACTAAATGATCCCCAAATTGAGCTTTGATTAGTCTATTATTTTACTAGACTGTGTGCACTTTTCCAATTTTTGAGCTTTGAGAACAAATTGTTCATTAAAATAGGTTCATTGTGGCATGTGTTGAAAAATAAAAGAAAATTTGAAAAGGAAAAAAAGTGTCAATGAGGACTAAAAAAAAAGTCACACCCATATCAAAGGGATGAATTAAAAAAAGAAGAAGATTAAGGTCAAGATATGGAATGTATGCTAGTAATGTCATGAAGGGTCAAGCCACTTGTTCCCAAATTTGACTTGGATCCTAGCTGAACAAAATCCTATAATGATCTTGGATTAATTGTCTGAAAACAAATTAAAGGTGTACAATATTATAAGAGTAAGTCTATGATATTGTGCCTATGTACATTGTTTGAAAGTCTTTGTGAGTGTGAGTGGAATTGTTGCATCTCGAATTAAATACAATATAAGTGTGGAACCTCTTTGTTGTGAGTGTTCCATAATTGTTTGATGTAGGTTCGTGTGTCACTTGTGTATGCATAGTTTATTGAATCAAGTAGAATTGGAGAAAGTATTCTCCCATTGATGAACAATATGCATTGAAATATGATATTGAAGATGAAGATCAAGAGGAACAAAATTTGTGATTGAAAGAGAATGAATACTCAACTCACTTCATGACTAATACAATCTCTATATATATACAATCAAAACCAAGAAGAATATAGAAGCTTAGACTAACAAACTTCTTGACACACTAATCACAAAGCTTAACTAACTAACTAATTGTATAAATAATTTGTCAACTTAATATAATTACAATTTGAATAATAAAAACATTTATCTCAACACACACACCCCTCAAGTTGTAGGTGGGAAGATCACAAACAACTTGTGTAATATCTTGGAATGCTGAACATTTGGTAAGCCTTTAGTTAGAACATCTGTCAGCTGATTTCCAATGGGAATGTGATGGAGTGCAATGAGACCTTCTTGCAACTTGTTTCTCACAAAATGACAGTCTACCTCTATGTGTTTCGTTCTCTCATGAAACACAGGATTCTTGGCTATGTGGATAGCTGCCTGACTATCACAGAAGACAAATATAAGCAAGGTGCATGTCAAGTTCAGCTCTGTCAACAACCTTTCAAGCCATACTATTTCTCCCACCACCTTTCTAATCGCTCTGTATTCTGCATGTGCTGAGGACAAAGATTTAGTCGTTTGCTTCTTGGATTTCCAGCTAATAGAATTGTCTCCCATTAAAACTACATAACCACTTACTGACTTTCTTGTATCAGGACATACAGCCCAATCTGAATCACAATATGCAGTTATTGAACAATTTGCGTTGTTGGACAAATATATACCCAAACAAGGATCATTTTTGAGGTATCTTAAAACATGATATGAAGCCTTGAGATGTGGTTCTCTGGGATTCTGAAGAAACTGACTAAGATGCTGGACACTAAATGCTATGTCGATTCTTCTGTTAGTTAAGAAATTCAACTTTCCTACCAACTTTTTGTAGTATGTAGGTTCTTTCAACAATAAACCTTCACTTGCTTTGAGCTTGACTCTAGATTCAAGAGATGATGTAACTGGTGAGTAGCTTGAACATTCAAATTCATTCAACAAATCTAAGGTGAACTTTCTTTGTGAAATTAGAACTCCAGAATCCTTATATGATATTTCTAGACCAAGGAAATATTTGAGTCTTTTCAAGTCCTTGATTTTGAATTTATCATGAAGAAAACCTTTTAAAGATGTGATTTCTTCAACATCAGTTCCTGTCAAGACAATATCATCAACATAAACAACAACAAAAACCAAAGAGCTCCTAATTTTTCTGTAGAATAAAGAGTAATCACTCTCTGAATGAGAATAACCCCTTGAACACAAAACGTGGGTTAACTTGTCATACCATTGTCTACTGTCTTGTTTAAGTTCATATAAGGACTTCTTAAGTTTGCAAACCAACCCTGTGTCATCCACCATGAGCCCTGGAGGCGTATCCATATACACTTCTTCATATAAATCTCCATGAAGAAAAGCAGTGTTTACATCTAGCTGGTACAAATTCCATTCTTTTTTAACATCCATGCTAATCAAAATTCTGATTGTAGTCATCTTAACTACTGGGAGAGAAAGTTTCATTATAATCATCACCAGCCTGTTGAGTATAACCTTTCACAACCAGTCTAGCTTTCAATCTTTGTACTGTACCATAAGCCTTATATTTGATCTTGTAAACCCACATGCACCCAATAGCTTTCTTTCCTATGGGTAGTTTAACAAGACCACAAGTATTATTATCATACAATGCCTCAAATTCTGATGTCATTGTTGCTTGCCATGCCGAATCATGAACTGCCTCCTCATATGAACATGGCTCATTGTCATGAAGTATACCTTTAACCAAAGGTTGATCATTTTGATTTGAACTTGTGAGGGATAAACAAGATAAAGGAAGGTAATGTGTAAGTGTATTCCTTTAAGTAAGTAGGAATTTTATGTGATCTACTAGATCTTCTGAGGTTTAAAGATTGAATTGAAGGTTGAGTGATTGTGTTTAGAATTTGGTTATTTGTTGGTGGTTGTATGATGGTGTTTGGAATTTGGTTATCTGTTGGTGGATCAGGGGCTAATGATTGTTCAGGCATATTATTGTAAGTGACATTAAAAGGAACATCATCATCCATCACTGATACTTTGTTAAAGATGTTGTCAATAGATTTTAACATGTGTGGATCTATATGTAAGGCTCTTAATACAGTACTAAAACTAGAATTAGACTCAGACAATGCAAAAGGAAAAACATTTTTATGGCATGTCACATCTCTGGAAAAATGTATCTTCTTGGTGCTTAGGTCTAGAACTTTATACCCTTTTGTGTTACAAGGATATCCTACAAATATGTGAGGTGTTGATCTTGGATCAAATTTTTCATTGTAAGTTTTTAGTGTAGGAAAACATAAACATCCAAAAGATCTGAGATGAGAATAGGTAGGTGGTATATGATGTAGTGTTTCAAAAGGTGTCTTGTTATTTAGCACTGAATTAGGAAGTCTATTAATCAAGTAAGTGGCTGTTAGAATACATTCTCTTCAGTATGCAGTGGGAAGTTTAGACTTGAATAAGAGTGCTCTAGCAACTTCTAGGAGATGTTTATGTTTTCTTTCCACTACACCATTCTGTTGTGGTGTATAAGGAGAAGTCCTTTGATGTATTATTACTTTTGCTTGAAAATATGTATTGGTTTCATTGTTGGTAAATTCTGAACCATTATCTGTTCTTATTGATTAAATAGTGGTCTTGAACTGATTTTCTACAAGGGATATGAAAGATTTTATTGTTTGAAGCATATTGCTTTTACAGCTTAAAAGGTGAGTCCAGGTTGACCTACTGAAGTCATCAACTATTGTTAAAAAATACTTGTAATTGTTATAACTTGAAACATGATAAGGTCCCTAAAGGTCCATATGAAGAAGATCAAAAAGGTTGGTGCTAGAAATAGTGGATTTTGTTGGAAAAAGAGAGTCTAGCTTGTCTAGCCATGGGGCAAATTATACATGTGAAAGATTGTTTAGGTGAGAAAACAATAGGAATACTTGAAATACCTTTCATTTTTTAAAAAAAAGGGCATGTCCTAGACTATTGTGCCATAAGTGATCAACACAATTTCCATGAGACATAACAGAATCAGAAGTATTAGTAGTATGAACACAGCTAGGAAGAACATTACTATTATTCAAGAATGTCGATGTGACATTACAAGAGTTTATAGTGGATATATAATGTGGAGAATTACACGGATTACACTTAGAAGAAGAAGCAAGAAAACAAGATTTAGATGAAATACATGCAATAGTAGAAAGTTATTGAGGAAGAGCTTTTGCAGAATTGGAAGTGTGACATCTTAAACAAAGATAATATAAGCCATTTTGTGATCTACCAAACTCCAGAGGGCTCTTCAGTGAAGGGCACTGCATTAAACAAGAAGATTTATTGAAACTGACCATCCCTTTTATATGTGAAACCAAGAACTGTACTGAAATTAAGTTGAACTTAAAACTAGGTACAAATAACACATTATACAAAGTCAGTGATGGATTCAAAATCACATTAACAATTTCTGTCACTTTCACTTTATAGCCATTTGGAAGGGAAATTAAGAAAGGATATAACAAGTCTAAGATTGTTAAGAAGTAACTTGTTGAAAGTCATATGATGTGTGGCCCTGATTCTATGATCCAAGAGTCAACATTAAGTTTTAGGCATTTGCATGACAAATCACCAATATCAGAAATTGAAAAATAACAAGCCAAGATACCTGCAAAGTTAAGATCTCCATCATTTAGATTCTCATGTGTAGTATTACTAATATTATTTCCTGTTTGAACTTGCATATGATCCAACAAGTTTATCAATTGATTGAATTGCTGGTTAGTAAGAACTTGTCCTAATTGTTCATGTACTTTTCCCTTGCATTTTCCTGCTTCAAATGACTTCTCACAATCATCTCTCATTGGTTCTTTTGAGAAACCATTTGCAATAGTTGTTGTACCTGCATTTTTACCCTTTGTGAACTTGAAATATCGAGGAAAACCATGAAGCCCGTAACACTTTTCTTTAATGTGACCAGTTCTCTTACAATAATCACAAAACAAGTTAGACTTATATAGAGGTTTGCTGGTACCCACAGTGTTCCTATTAGGAGTATAATTAGTCCTAAAATTCGAACTAGTATCGCCTCTTGCATGAAAAACAGTTGAATCCAGATTGAATTTACTGTGAGGCTTGACTTCCCTCTGCTTTTCTTCTTGAACAAGAGTAGAAAATGTTTGAGCCATGGTGGGCAAAGGATTCATCATCAAAATGATACCCCTCACAACAATATAAACTTCATTTCGTCCCATTAAGAACTGAATTAGTCTTCTATCAAGTTCAACTTTGTGCATTTTCGATTTTCCACCACATGTACACAAGCATGTGCATTCTGAATTAGTATCCAAATTGTTGAGTTCTTCCCACAGTTTTCTTATCTTGGTGTAATACCTAGTGATATCCAAAGTACCCTGGCTGAGATTATTGGTTTCTTGTTAGAGTTGATACAATTTTGCTCCATTAGCTTGGTCATACCTATCTTCTAATTCATCCCAAAGTTCTGTAGCATTATCAACATATTGTAGGCAATCTCTGAGATCTTTGGACATAGAATTTAAGATCCAAGAAGTCCCCATATCATCACACCTTTCCCATTGAGCAAAATTGGGTGAATCCAGGCATGGTTTTTATATTTTCCCAATTATGAAACCAATTTTATTCTTCACAAATAAGCCTCGAAGATCAGCACTCCTCCATGAACGATATCCAAATCCATCAAAAACAAATCAAACTATTGTGGATCCTGCACTTTTAGAAGGATGAATGTAAAATACGTTGGTCAAATCCTAGACAGCGTGAGCTGGTAACGGATTGCCAATGGAAGTCTCTTCCTGATCAGTTGACTCCATGATAGTGAGATTAAGCTACTGAAGAAGATGAACATGAAATGCAGTTGAAACTGAAAAACAGAGAGAAGAAACGATCGCAGAAGATGAAGAAGAACCAATTGCGAAAGATAAAGAAAACCTTATTGCTCTGACACCATATTGAATCAAGTAGATTTGGAGAAATTATTCTGCCATTGATGAACAATATGCATTGAAATATGATATTGAATATGAAGATCAAGAGGAACAAAATGTGTGATTGAAAGAAAATGAATACTCAACTCACTTCACGACACTTACAATCTATATATATATATATATATATATATATATATATAATCAAAACCAAGAAGAATCTAGAAGCTTAGACTAACTAACTTCTTGAGACACTAATCATAAAGCTTAACTAACTAACTAATCGTATAACTAATTTGTCAGCTTAATCTAATTACAATTTGAATAATAGTTGTACATTGATTGCATGATATCATAAATAGATCGTTTAGTGTCACGTTAATATCTTTGAGTTGAAAGCTAAATTTGGATGAGAATGATGCAAAAGTGATTGTCATAACTTATGTTAAGCATCTTGTACTTAAGTGTATTTGTTAGTGTAATATTGATGCTTGAGGAGAAGCTTCAAAGTGTTAGGTAGTGCAGCCTGATTAATTTTAGGCTTTCCTATTTATTCTCTTTTTTAGGCTTTCTTATTTATTCTCAATATTAGGTTTTCCTATTTATTCTCTATTTATTCTCTGTAACCAAAAATACTCTGATTTAATTAATATAAATATACATCACCGCCGTGGAAGTTTATTCACGGGGTGTTACCACGAAATATTGGGTTTTGTATTTCTCTCTCTAGATCTCATCTCTTTCTATTGAAAGTTCTTGTGTTCTTCATTCATCTAGTCTGTGTGCGTGAATTCGATCCTAACAACTGGTATCAGATCTAAGAAGATTTGACACGATCACAGAAGATGTATAGTTCAAAGCTTGGAATCGAGAAGTTTGATGGATCCGATTTCAGTTTCTGGAAGATGCAGATCGAAGATTATCTATACCAGAAAGATCTTCACGAACCGTTGACCGAGATGAAGCCGGAATCAATGATGGAGGAGAAGTTGAAACTCAAGGATCGCCAGGCTCTAGGGTTGATCCGGTTGACTTTGTCAAGAAACATGGCGTTCAACATCGTGAAGGAGAAGACTACATCCAGTTTGTTGAAGGCACTGTCAAACATGTATGAAAAACCATCGTCTATGAACAAGGTATATTTGATGCGTAGATTGTTCAATTTTCAGATGTCTGAATCTAGATCCGTTTCTGATCATATAAACGAGTTCAATGTGATTGTGAGTCAACCCAATTCTGTGGAAATTAATTTTGAAGATGAAATTAAGGCGTTGATTTTGATGTCATCTCTGCCCGAGTTTTGGGATACTGTTGTTGCTGTAATTAGCAATTCCCGTGGATCTGTGAAACTGAAGTTTGATGAAATCCGTGATGTTGTTCTTAGCGAAAGTATTCACAAACGAGAAGTGGGATATTCATCGGGCAGTGAGAAGTAAGAAGAAAGGCCAAAATCAACATGGTCGATCAAAATCAAAGAATCGGGCAAAATCCCTGAACAGATCGAACGTGACTTGTTGGAACTGTAGAGAAAAAGGAAACTTTCGGACGAACTGTACAAAGCCAAAGAAGAAACAGAATCAAAAATTTGGAGATGACAATGATTCTGTAAATTTAGCAAAGGACATTGGGGATGCTCTAATCCTTAGTGTGGACAACCCGATTGAATCATGGATTTTGGATTCTGGTGCATCTTTCCATTCGTCTCCAAGCAAGGAGTTGTTTCAAAATTTCAAATCTGGAAATTTTTGAAAAGTATATCTTGTTGACAATAAAGCCTTAGAGATTGAAGGAAAGGGGGTTGTTTGCATAAAGACCACCTCGGGAAACCAGTGGACATTGGAGGATGTCAGATTTATTCCTGGGATCAAAAAAATCTGATCTCTGTTGGTCAGTTGGATAGCACGGGATATGCAGCAGAGTTTGGGAAATGTTCGTGGAAGATCGTGAAAGGCGCTATGGTAGTAGCTCGTGGCACCAAATCTGGAACCTTGTACACCACTGCAGGGTGTATAAACATGGCCGTTGTTGCTGAAGGTGCTTTCGGTTCATGTCTGTGGCACAACAGACTTGGACACATGAGTACTAAAGGAATGAAGATGCTGGTTGCAAAAGGAGCATTAAAGGGTCTGAAGTCTGTTGATATGGGTCTGAAGTCTGTTGATATGGGTCTTTGCGAGAGCTGTGTTATGGGAAAACAGAAAAGAGTAAGATTTACAAAGATTCCTAGAGAGACAAAGAAAGTGTAGTTGGAAATGGTCCATACAGATGTTTGGGGACCATCTCCAGTATCATCACTTGGAGAATCCAGATTCTATGTTACCTTCATTGATGATTTTAGCAGGAAGGTATGGGTTTACTTCTTGAAGCATAAGTCAGATGTGTTTGCAACTTTCAAGAAGTCGAAAGCTGAAGTTGAGAATCAGACCGGTTTGAAAGTCAAATGCCTAAGGTCTGACAATGGAGGAGAGTAGGACAAATCTTAGTTCAAGGAATTCTGTGCAGCTGAGGGAATCAGATTGATGAGAATAGTTCCTGGTAAGGCAAGGCAGAATGGAATTGCTAAGAGGATGAACAGAACATTGAATGAGTGTGCAAGGAGTATGAGGATACACTGTGGGTTGTCCAAAACACTTTGGGCAGATGCTGTGAGCACAGTTGCATACTTGATCAATAGGGGACCATCATTTCCTTTAGGGTTCAAGATTTTAAAGGAGGTGTGGACAGGAAAAGAACTCAAGTACTCACACTTGAAGACTTTTGGTTGCACTGCTTATGTTCATGTTGATCCAGAAAAGAGAGACATTCTTGATGTCAAGGCTGTGAAGTGTTACTTCATAGGCTATGGTTCTGATCTGTTTGGTCACAGGTTTTGGGATGACAAGAACAGAAAGATACGGAGACATTGTGACGTGACATTTGATGAGTCTGTCCTTTACAAGGACAGAGAACAGAGGGTTCTAGAGATTACAAAGCAAGGGGAGTTGAGGTTGAGTTGGAGAAGAGTAACCCCAGAAATGTCAAAGCAGATACTAAACCAACTCCTACTGAAGAATCTGAAGTGGAGCAAGTTAGACCTGAGCAGGTGTTAAGGAGATCATCTAGATCCATCAGGGTACCAAATAGGTATTCACCTTCATTACACTATCTATTGCTAAGTGATGAGGTGGAACCAGAGTCTTTTGATGAGGCCCTACAGGTGGAGTATTCGATCAAGTGGGAGCAAGCCATGGATGATGAGATGAGGTCACATGAGAAGAACGACGCATGGGTGTTGACTGAGCTACCTGCAGGGAAGAGAGCTTTGCTGAACAAGTGGGTGTTCAGAATCAAGACTGAACCAAATGGCAAAAGAAGGTCCAAGACTCATTTAGTGGTTAAAGGATATTCACAAAGGAAAGGTATTGATTATGCTGAAATATTCTCTCCTGTTGTGAAGTTAACCTCTATTCGAATTCTGTTCAGTGTTGTTACATCGGAGAATTTGAATCTAGAGCAAATGGATGTAAAAACAGCATTTTTACATGGAGATCTGGACAAAGAGATCTATATGCAGCAACCGGAAGGATTTGTGGTTCCAGGTAAGGAACACATGGTGTGCAAGCTCACCAGGAACTTGTATGGACTAAAGCAAGCACCGAGGCAGTGGTACTAGAAGTTTGACTCTTTCATGACCAAGAGTGGATTCTGCAAAGTTGAAAAGGATCCTTGTTGTTACTTCAAGAAATACACTGATTCATATGTCTTTCTACTCTTGTATGTGGATGATATATTGATTGCAGGATCTAGTATGAGAGATATTAACAATCTGAAGACAAGGTTGTCTGCAGCATTTGAGATGAAAGATTTGGGTCCAGCAAAACAAATTTTGGGGATGAAGATTTCTCGGGATAGATCTGCTGGCACATTAAATCTATCTCAGGAGTTGTACATTGAGAAAGTGCTGAGCAGATTCAGGGTTAATGATGCTAAACCCAGGACTACTCCATTGGCAAATCACTTTAAATTGTCAAAGGATCAGTCACCCAAGACTGCCGAGGAGCGTGATCACATGGCACTTGTTCAATATGCTTCAGCAGTTGGTAGTTTGATGTATGCTATGGTCTGCACTAGACCTGATATAGCACATGCAGTGGGAGTTGTTAGCAGGTACATGGCGAAACCTAGGGAAGAGCATTGGGAAGCTGTGAAGTGGCTTCTGAGATATCTGAGAGGTACATCCAGTACTTCACTTTGTTTTGGTAAAGGCAAGGTGACTCTACAGGGTTTTTTGGATGCTGATCTTGGTAGGGATGTTGACTCGAGCAAGAGTACATCCGGGTATATTTACACCAAAGGTGGAACAGTAGTGAGTTGGATGTCCAGGCTTCAGAAGTGTGTTTCTCTTTCATCTACTGAAGCTGAGTATGTGGCAATAGTTGAAGCTGGGAAAGAGATGATATGGCTGGCAGGTTATCTTGAGGAATTAGGAAAGAAGCAGAGCGAGAAGATTCTTTACTCAGATGGGCAGAGTGCCATACAGTTGGTGAAAAATCCAGTCTATCATTCGAAGACAAATCACATCAGAAGGTGATACCATTTCACTCGCAGGGCAGTGGAGGATGGTGATATGTGCTTGGAGAATATAGAGGGTGCAAAGAACCCGGCAGACATGTTGACGAAATGTGTTGATGTTGGGAAACTAAGGTTATGTAAAACCTTTGTTGGTCTTCTGTAGTAGTTTCTATAGATATTGCGGTGCGATAAAGATGTTGATGATGAAGAGATTTTTTTTGAGAATGTATTTTTTGGATGACTGAGTCAGTCTCCAAGTGCGAGAATTGTTAGGTAGTGGATCCTGATTAATTTTAGGCTTTCCTATTTATTCTCTATTTATTCTCTGTAACCAAAAATACTCTGATTTAATTAATATAAATATACCTCACCGCCGTGGAAGTTTACTCACAGGGTGTTACCACGAAATATTGGGTTTTCTCTTTCTCTCTCTAGATCTCATCTCTTTCTCTTGAAATGTCTTGTGTTCTTCATTCATCTAATGTGTGTGCGTGAATTCAATCCTAACACAAAGTGCACCTGAAGTCATACTAACTACGAGTCATAGGAACTTAAGGTGAAGACCAGGAATTGAATGTTATTGATTATGGCTTCTACTCCTTTTTATCCTTAATTATACGTTCACTTTTAAATTGATACATCTATTAAGAAAACAATGATTGACGTAGTAAATTTGTCAATTAATCCCTATTAATTATGAAGTCAATGAATAAAAAACTTACGATTTTCATGAAGTTCTAACTTTTCAAAATAATTAATTGAGGATATAATAGATAAAAAAATAACTTGTGTTCTTTAAAATATTTTTACAAGAGTTTCTTTATTTGCATGTTATGTACTTTATTTTTGAGAACTTTATTCTAATAATTTCTTTGTGACATATTTCGGTTGAATTTTCAAAAAATTAAATACATTGATTCTTGGATGTTGATTTTGTTTTGATAATTCAAGGTTCCGAATGACGATTACTCCTCTTGTAAATTTATAATTATGTTTTTATTCAGAAAATTTTTTTTATGTTCTTGAAAATATGAGTAGCTAAATTTTATAATTAGAATGCTGAAAATCATGATAAATTAACTATGTAAGTTTACATAAAAGTGATTCTTGAATGGTCTGTGTGCATGTGTTGTTATTCTCTGTGGAATGATTGTTTGTAACGATTGATTTTTAACTTGCTTAGCTAGTAAAAGAGGTATAGAACAAGAAAATATATTAACAACTAGGGATGGCACTTTCTATCCATAATAATAAAATAAGTCCATTTTGATCATATGTAGTGGTTTGGATCACTCATATTTTAATTGGTCAAATATGGATTTCGAACTATTTTAAAATTCTCTCATATATAGTCAAAATAGGTTCAATATAGGTATCCATTTGATCCATATTAGGTCACTTATTTTCACTTTCACTCAAAAATTTTAATTGTGCTAAAAAATTAATATTAATTTTCAAACTTCATTGAAAAACATATTTTATTTTTTTTGGTGTAAGGCTTTGGGGGGGGGGGGTTGCCCAGGCGGAGGGGCTAAATTTTTTGTTTTTTTTTTGAAAAAATAGTTTTTTTTTGTTTTCGAAAAATAAAAAAAATAGGGATAGGTTAGTGGAAGGTGGTGGGGGCAGGGAGTGTACCGGATGGAGGGGGTAAAATTTTTCTTTTATTTAAAACAAATTTTTATTTTTTGTTTTTGAAAAACAAAAAAAAGTAGGTGGTAGGTTGGTGGAGGGGGGGTGGGCAGGGGGGTGCCCGGGGGAGGGGATAATTTTTTTTAAACAAAAAACAGATTTTTTTTTGTTTTTGGAAAGCAAAATTATTTTGGGGGTAGATTGGTGAAAGGGGTGGGGGAGGGGGGCGCCCCGGGGTATGTGGGGAGGGGTAGATTTATGTTTTTGAAAAATAAATTTATTTAAAAGGGTTAGAATCATTTTGTCCAAATCAAATTTGATAAATTCATATTTACCCATATTATATTTAGATGAATAGTAATCTAAATCATTTTTTCTCAAAACATATTAAACTCATGCAAATTCGATTAAATCCAACCGTTTGTCCCCCCAACTAACAACGAAGATTTGAGGCTATCAATCCTCATTCAATAACTTATATTGTAAAAGATAAAACTAATCTGAAATAGAGGTAAGGGCTAGAATTCAAACACTCAAAAGAACATAATATATTTAGAGGGACATGCATATAAATAAGGTTAAACAACGTTTAAGTGTACCATAATAGATCATCAATACAACACACTTGATGAGTTATGAAATCATAGGGAACTGAGTCCTTGTTTATTTTCATAATTAATCCAAACAAATATTTGATAAACTGTTGATTGTTTTTACAAATCCTCTTCAAAAACTAACTGAGTAAAAGATCATATAAATGTATTGATCTGGTTTCTCGTCATATTCACTGTGAGATCGATAACCTAGTTGGATTGAATATTTAAATATATACTTCATTGTTGGGTGTATTTTGGGCATATAAGTTGTGAACCCTTATTTCTGAAGACTTATAATCTCTTTTTCCCAAATTTATATTTCTTTTTCTCCGGATCCAACCTTGATTCTAATATTCTTGAATCTTTTTGCAAATATAAAGATAACTTTGTATAAGGCAAAAATGACTTTAAATAACTTATGAATTAAAATATATTTAAAATAACTAAAATTAATTCAAGATTAAAAGTAGATATTCCCTATTTATTATTTTTTGACTTATGTCATTTAAATTTGACTTATTTTATTTTTTAGTTAAAAAGCTACTCTTTTTTTTTTAAGTCAAATAGATGCTAAAATCTTCAAGTATAATGGATTGATTCTAGGGTGATTTACTATCAAGGAGAAGAATTCTTCAATTTCTTTCTACAACAATTTATCTTTTTAGAACATCCACAAATTAATAAAATAACATGTCAATTTTATAAAAAAAAAAACTAGACAATGAAATAATTGAGAATGTAAGTATTAGACCAATATTTAATACGCTTTCAAAGATAATTATTTTTATAAATAACAAGGGTGAATAAATAACAAAGAGGATAGTAAAATGCCTTTGCAAGTGACAAATGATATAATGATAATTATGTGATTTATTAACAACAGAATGAAGCATATAACATACGTTTTGAGCATCGAATAAACTGAAGCTCCAAAGAGTAAATTCCAAGAAATAAGAAATAAATGTGTGTCACCAAACATATGTTTAATTAACTCACTTTTTTTATTCGAAAATCAAACTCGCTTCTTTAAGCTTGCAACAAATGTTGATCTTTTATGGTATTTTAATTTAATTCATCAAATCGTATGCATAGTAATTGCTAAAATTATAAGCTTTGTTTCAAGAACTATACTTCAATTATTGTACGACAAATTCAAAATATATTATTGTGCAATTATTAAGAAGAAAAAAACATAGAAGAGCAATTTTATCTTAAGTTTGTCTAATGGCTACCTGCTAAATATTTTTTTCAAAACTAGGTATAAATTTACTGGAGTGTCCAAAGAGGATGTCCAGTGAAATTTACATTACGAAAAGCTGAAGAATATATATGTGAGTGTATATAATGGAGGCAAAATATGAATAGTAGTGGGGAATCCACAAACAATATAATTTTAATTAATTACTTGGGTGAGCCCTTTTAATAAACAATTACTACTTATGAACATACTCTTTAATTATTATTATCTATAACAATATATAACAATAATATTTATTTTATTAAATTTGTCAATGTGCACTTTCTTTTGGCCTCTCAACATTGTGAAAAAAGATGGGCTTCTATCAAAGGCCAAATGTCACGACCCAAAACAAGCCGCGAGTGGCACCCACACTTACTCTCTTAGGTGAGCAAACCAACAAATCTAAACCCCAACATTTACCAGTAAAACATTTATAAATAGTAAAAAGAAAATGCGGAAGATCCAAAACTCATTAACGAAATCAATTAAATTAACTTCTAAAGTTAAAACTTATTATTCCCAAAATTTGGAAGTCATCACATCAAGAACATCTATCCTCAAATTTTAAATCTAAGAGTATTAGGAAGCTAAAATAAGAAAAAAGATGGTCCATGTCCGAACTTCAAGACATCACGACGTGAAGGAGAGAATCCAGCACGAGCTAGGAATAATATCTCACCCTGAAATCTGATGTGCTGAAGACTGGCTAGAGTTGAGGACGAGTCGAAGTCGATGGCACGCTTGCTGCACTCCACAAATAACAAAAAAGAAAATTATAAGTAGGGGTCAGTACAAGGAACACGTACTGAGTAGGTATCATCGGCCAACTCAGATAGAAAACAATATATACTGAATAATAATATAAAATCAACCACAATACTTAACAAGTGACAATCAATAAGTACAATAACCATTGGCAACAACACCAAGCATACCCTTGAGGACTCAAACCCCCACACCATACTCATTTGAGAAAATAGGTTCTTTGAATTTGAGTATATTAGGCATAATTCAAGATTCATTCTCTTTATTCTTATCATGTCGGAACGTGACACTCCGATCCCCTATTACTACCGTGTCGGAACGTGACACCCGATCCCCTAATACTACGTGTCGGAACGTGACACTCCGATCCCCTAATTCTACGTGTCGGAACGTGACACCCGATCCATTTATCTCATTATTTTAGTTCATCAAGCCTTCTTTATGTCAAGACTTCATCTTAATAAAGAGGTCTAAGGTTAAAAATTCCACAATCACAACATACAAACACACAATCAAGCATATAGAAGACTTTACAATACTACCCAACACATATCGATTGCTATTAAGAGTTTATCTATTAGATAGAAACAAATTATAACCTACCTCCACCGAAGAATCGCGATCAAGCAAGTTACTTCTCAATGCCTTTGCTTTCCTCTTCGCTTCTCCCTTTTCTCGCTCGTCCTAATTATCATATAACCAATTATAAAAGATGATAAAAGTAACCCACTAATTATTTCCTTATTAACTTCTTTAACCCCCCCCCCCCCAAGTAAACAAATCATTAAACTTACCCCACTAATTCCATAATTTTAATCATGAATAGTCCAAAACACCCCTTTAAAACTTTTAGCAGAAATTCGACCCAGCCGGAGTTATGCAGCTTGTGACGGTCCGTCGTATCTACGACGGTCCATGCTGCAGTTCCGTCGTGGAGTTCAGAGAGTCGCTCTCAGTACCCAAATTTCAGAGTTGAAGTGTTTTGGAACGGAGGCCCTCGACGGACCGTTGTGCTTATGACGGTTCGACCTAGCTGTCGTCAAGGGAAAATGAAGGGAGCCACAGGAGGAATTTCACAAGTATGGGACGACAGAGTCCATGAAGGTCCATCACGACCATGGCGGTCCGTCGCGTGATCCGTCGACCCAGTCAGTTTTAATCAAAAATAAATCTACTGCTCAAAACGACTAAACAGGTCGTTACAATAGATACCAATTTACCCATCGTTCGTCCTCGAACGATCACAAGAGGAAAACAAGGGCGGGGAAGAATACCTGAATCTGTAAAAAGATGTGAATATCTTTCCTGCATGTCAGCCTCCTTCTCCCAAGTGGACTCTTCAACTGGCCGATTCTTCCACTGAACCTTGATGGATGCAATCTCCCTTGATCTCAACCTGCGGACTTCTCTATCTAAAATAGCAACAGGCTCCTCCTCATAAGACAAATTCTCATCAAGAAGAAATGAATCCCAACAAATAATGTAGTTTCCATCCCCATGGTATTTTTTTAGCATAGACACATGAAATACCGGGTGCACTCCTGAGAGTCCTGGAGGCAATGCCAATTCATAAGCCACCTCCCCCACGCGCTTAAGTACTTCAAACGGTCCAATATACCTAGGACTCAGCTTACCTCTCTTACCATACTGCATCACACCCTTCATGGGTGAAACCTTCATCAAGACTTGTTCACCCTCCATGAAATCCAAGTCTCTAACCTTTCGATCTGCATATTCCTTCTGCCTATTTTTGAGCTGGTAAAAGCTTTTCTTGAATAAATTTCACCTTCTCGAATGATTCCCTCAGAAGGTCAGTACCCCAAGGTCTAGCCTCAAATGCATCAAACCAACCAATGGGAGACCTACATCTCTTCCCATACAATGCCTCGAATGGGGCCATATCAATACTTGAGTGGTAGCTATTATTGTATGAAAACTCTGCTAAGGGTAAGAAGTTATCCCAATGACCACCAAATTCTATCACACATGCACGAAGCATATCTTCCAACACCTGAATCGTTCGCTCAGACTGACCATCGGTCTGAGGGTGAAATGCAGTACTAAGATCCAACCTAGTACCTAATTCAGCATGCAATGTTCTCCAAAACTTAGAAGTAAATTGCGTGCCTCTATCTGATATGATGGAAAGTGGAACTCCATGCAATTGAACAATTTCTGAGATATAGAGTTTGGCTAACTTCTCTGCATTGTAATTCATCTTGACCGGAATGAAGTGAGCAGACTTAGTTAATCTGTCAACGATTACCTAAATAGAATCAACCTTACCCAATGTCTTTGGAAGACCAACCACAAAATCCATTGCAATTCTTTCCCATTTCCATTCAGGAATGGGCATTTTCTGAAGTGTTCCTCCGGGCCTCTGGTGTTCATACTTTACCTGCTGACAATTCGGGCATTGGGCAACAAAGTCAACAATGTCACGTTTCATTCTACTCCACCAAAAATGTTGCTTTAGGTTACGATACATCTTGATTGCCACAGGATGTATAGAATACCTTGAACTATGAGCCTCTATAAGAATAGTGTGAATCAAATTATCAACACGGGGCACACATACCCTTCCCTTAATTCTCAAAACGCCTTCCTCATCAATTATTGCCTCTTTAGCCTCTCCTCGTAATACCATATCTCGAATTCAGCTCAGCTTCTCATCCTTAAACTGTTTTCCTTTAATCTTGTCAAGAAAAGAAGATCTTGCCTCCACGCAGGCCAAAAATCCTCCCTTCTCTAGTACTTCCAGCCTCATAAATTCATTAGCCAGAGTCTGAACCTCTCTAGCCAATGAGCGTCTGGAAACCTGTAAGTGGGCTAGGCTTCCCATGCTCCCTGCTTTTCTATTTAAAGCGTCTGCCACAACATTAGCTTTTCCTGGGTGATACAAAATAGTGATATCATAATCCTTCAGTAGTTCCATCAACCTCCTCTGCCTCAAATTCAAATCTTTCTGAGTAAAGACATACTGTAAACTACGATGATCTGTATAGACTTCACACTTAACCCCATATAGATAATGTCTCCATTGCTTTAATGCAAACACTACTGCAGCCAACTCCAAATCATGGGTTGGATAGTTGTGTTCATGCACCTTTAGTTGCCTCTAAGCATAAGCAATTACATTCTTCTCCTTCATTAGCACTGCACCCAAACCAGAATAAGATGCATCACAGTAAACAATGAAATTCTTACCTTCCACTGGCAAGGTAAGAATTGGCGCAGTAGTCAACAAGGTCTTGAGGTTCTGGAAGCTTTCTTCACATTCGTCCGACCACACAAATGTAACATTCTGCTTAGTCAAATTTGTCAGTTGGGAAGCAACAGAAGAAAATCCCTTGACAAATCGACAGTAGTAGCTAGCTAAACCAACAAAGTTCCTTACCTCTGTAACATTAGTAGGTCTTACCCAATTTTGCACTACTTCAATCTTAGATGGATCCACCATCACTCCATCCTTGGAAACCACGTGCCCCAAGAAGGACACTGAATCTAGCCAAAACTCACACTTGGAGAATTTGGCATAAAGCCTTTTCTCCCTCAACAATTCCAATAAAATTTTCAAATGCTCCTCAAGTTCTTTCCTGCTCTTTGAGTATTTCAGTACATTATCAATAAATACAATAACAAAGAGATCCAGATATGGCTTAAAAATCCCGTTCATCAGGCTCATGAAAGCAGCAGGGGCATTCGTAAGACCAAAAGACATTACTAAGAATTCATAATGCGAAAAAAGCAGTCTTTGGCACATCTGTTGCTCGTATTTTCAATTGATGATAACCAAATCTCAAATCAATTTTTGAAAAGGTATAAGCACCTTGTAACTGATCGAACAAATCATCAATGCGAGGAAGAGGATACTTGTTCTTAATAGTTACCTTATTCAGTTGCCTGTACTCTATGCACATCCGAAAACTCCCATCCTTCTTGTTCATTAATAAAACAGGAGCACCCCAAGGGGATGCACTTGGTCTAATAAAGACTTTACCTAACAACTCCTGAAGTTGGGTCTTTAACTCCCTTAGCTCAGTTGGGGCCATTCTATAAGGGGGTATGGAAATGGGGTGAGTACCCGGCTCCAGCTCAATACAAAAATCAATATCCCTATCTGGTGGCATACCAGGAAGGTCTGCAGGAAACACATCTAGAAACTCACAGACTATCGAAACAGACTCAATCTAAGGTACTTTGGGAGTATCATCCCGGAGATGGGCCAAGAAATCTAAAAAACCCTTACCAATCATCCTCTTAGCACGAAGAAAAGAGATAATACGAATTGGGGTGGAAATATAGTCACCCTCCCACACTAGCAGATCTGTCCCAGGCTTGGCCAATGTCACAGTTTTAGCATTACAATCTAAGATTGCAAAATTTGGAGAAAGCCAAGTCATACCTAGAATTACATCAAATTAACCATCTCTAGAATAATCAAATCTACATGAGTATTGCTCCCCACAAAAGTCACAAGACAAGACCTATACACCTTATCAACTATCACAGACTCACACACAGGAGTAGAGACACGAATAGGCATGTCAAGCAAATCACAATGTAAATCAAGACCAGTAGCAAATGAAGAAGATACATATGAAAATGTGGATCCAGGATAAAATAATACAGAAGCCATGCAATCACAAACCAAAAGATTATCTATGATAACAGCATCAGATGTCTCTGCTTCAGACCTCCCGGGGAAAGCATAACAATGGGCCCTATCACTTATCTGCCCATTGCCTCTACCATGTTGTGCTGCAGTAGTTCCAACTTGCCCGCCACCCCGGCTGATTTGGTGACCACTATTACCTTGGCCACCACATCCTCCAGAATGGCGGCCTCTCCCATGACCACCTCTACCTCTAATTATTGGGGGTCTGTAACTCTGTTTTGGACAATACCTCATAATATGTCCAGTCTCTCCACATCCATAACAATCTCTGGAGTATAGCATAGGTCTCTGTGAGAATGAAGAAGTCTGGGGATAACCTCCAAACTCAGAGAAATGTTTACTAGTCTGCGATGGACCCCCAGCTACAGCCTGTAGTGAAGACTGAATAGGGCGGGCTGGGTAACCTCCTGAACTCTGCCCTCTGGAGTAAGAACCACTAAACTCACCTCTCGTACGGAACTTCTTAGAGGTCTACTCCATGGTGAAGTTGTCTGGCTTCACCCCCTCCACCTCTATCACAAAGTCAACCACTTCCTGAAAGGATTTTGCTGAAGCAGCTACCTGTAAGGCTGGGATCTGCAAATCAGACCTCAACCCTTTCACAAAGCAGTGAATCCGCTCTTGTGGACTGAAGCAAAGCTGAGTGGCATACCTGGATAGCGCACGAAATTTGGCCTCATAAGAAGCAACAGACATTCTTCCTTGCTCTAGGCTCAGGAACTCACCTCCTCTTGTCCCTCAAAGTCCGGGGTATATACTTCTCCATAAATAAGCTAGAGAATGATGCCCAGGTCATAGGTGGTGCCTGTGCTGGTTGACACTCAACATACGACCGCCACCACATTTTGGCATTCCCTTGAAACTGGTAGGTCACAAACTCAACACGGAATCGTTCCACTATGTCCATCTTATGTAGCAGTTCATGACAGTCAACAAGAAAATCATAGTTATCCTCAGATTCAGCACCCTTGAAGACTGGAGGTTTCAACTTTAAGAATTTGGTGAAAAGTTCATGCTGATCACTCGTCATTATAAACCCTGTAGTCAATCGAGAAAACGTGCCTACTTCCAATGAGGCATCCATGCGGGGAGCTACAGCAGCTGCATGTTGTACTCCCGGAACCTGAGGTGCTGGTACAGGAAACACTGGAGGTGTCTGACCCCGATCATATAACCCGCTAAGATAAGTAAGAACCTGGCTGATCATCTCTGGGGTAGGTTGGGGTGGTAATTCCTCATCTTGCACCTGTTCATTTTCCCCTTCCTCACCCTCTCTTACTACCTCATCAGTCGGTGGAGGAGTCACCGCCCTATTACTAACTGGACCAGGTGTTTGTCATCTGCCTCTAGAGATCGTCCTCCTGCGACCTCTACCACGGCCTCTTGCCACTGCTCCTCCTCGAGCTAAAGCCCCAATGTTTGGCTCAGATGCACCCTATCTTGCCGGTGTTGGTGTTGGCACAGTTGTTGCTCTAGTTCTAACCATCTGCGAAATAGAGTGAGGATGTCAGATACCAATTTGTATCAACTAGATACCAATTGGATCCAAGTAATAGCATGAAAGAATGAAAGAATGGAATTTTTCGAAAGTCCTATAGCCTCTCAAAGAAAAGTAAAGGCGTCCCCCTACCGTTCCTCAAGACTCTACTAGACTCGTTCTTGTGTGATGAGACCAACGAATCTAAGGTTGATTTTATATTATTATTCAGTATATATTGTTTTCTATTCTGAGTTGGCCGATGATACCTACTCAGTACGTGTTCCTTGTACTGACCCCTACTTGTAATTTTCTTCTTTGTTATTTGTGGAGTGCAGCAAGTGTGCCATCGACTTCGACTCGTCCTCAACTCTAGCCAGTCTTCAGCACATCAGATTTCAGGGTGAGCTATTATTCCTAGCTCGTGCTGGATTCTCTCCTTCACGTCGTGATGTCGTGAAGTTCGGACATGGACCATCTTTTTACTTATTTTAGCTTCTTAATACTCTTAGATTTAGAAATTTAAGGATAGATGTTCTTGATGTGATGACTTCCAGATTTTGGGAATAATAAGTTTTAACTTTAGAAGTTGATTTAATTGATTTCGTTAATGAGTTTTGGATCTTCCGCATTTTCTTTTTACTATTTATAAATGTTTTACTGGTAAATGTTGGGGTTTAGATTTGTTGGTTCGCTCACGTAGGAGAGTAAGTGTGGGTGCCACTCGCGGCTCGTTCTCCCTCTCTCTGTTCTCTTTATTTTTCCTTCTCCAGATTCTTTTTCTTTTACCCTAATTATCATATAATCAATTATAAAAGATGATAAAAGTAACCCACTAATTATTTCCTTATTAACTTCTTTAACCCCCCAAGTAAATAACTCATTAAACTTACCCCTAATTCCACAATTTTAATCATGAATACTCCAAAACACCCCTTTAAAACTTTTAGCAGAAATCCGACCCAGTCGGGGTTACGCAGCTTGTGACGGTCCGTCGTATCTATGACGGTCCGAGCTGCAGTTCCGTCATGTAGTTCAGAGAGTCGCTCCTAGTACCCAAATTTCAGAGTTGAAGTGTTTTGGAACGGAGGACCTCGACGGACCGTTGTGCTTATGACGGTTCGTCCTAGCTGTCGTCGAGGGAAAATGAAGGGAGCCATAGGAGGAATTTCACAAGTATGGGACGACGGAGTCCATGACGGTCCGTCACGACCATGACGGTCCGTCGCGTGATCCACCGACCTAGTCAGTTTTTATCAAAAATAAATCTACTGCTCGAAATGACTAAACAGGTCGTTACACCAAAGAACTAGGATTTATATTGTTATACAAAGAGAAGTTAAGGTTACTTTTAAGAATATGAACTTTCTTTCAGTGGCAGAGCCAGATATTTTATCAAGGATAATCAAAATTTTAAAATGTAACCCACAATATATTTAGTTAATTTGACGAATAAAAAGTGATGTTAAAAACTTAAAGCCACCAAGAATTGAACCTTCGACCTCAACCTCAGGTCTCAAAGCTTCTAACTCACTCTTTATCACTAAGCCAAAGGCTCTACTTATGTCAAGTGTGTGCAAACTTATATATATATATATATATATATATATACAATATCAATTATTTGACCCTATATATAGTATAATTTTCCGACAAAGAATGTTCATTTGCACACCCATCAGTGATTGTAGCTCTGCTCCTTTTCTCACTTTGCTAGAAAAGATTTAAGAAAGTGATTAGAAAATAAAATTGGATTACTATATCATTAGAGAAAGATATTATAACAACTTTGGTTTGACTCTATTGCTTTTGTTTTCGGAGTTATCATTATCAAAGTTAAGATATAAATTTAGAAAATTTTACATTATTGCAGGAAAGTTTGATATATATTTTCGGACAATTTTTTATTTGTTACTTCAATGTCAACGGTGATTTTTATTTAGTGATTGTTATTTCAACAATCATGTTTATACTTGATGAATATTTGAAGATTTGAAGATGTGAAGATGTGAAGGTTTAAAAATTTGAGGATTTGAAGATATGAAGATTTTAGTATATGAGGATTTGAAGATCTAAAGATATGATCTTGTCAAAATTATATTAAAATTAGAATAATGTCGGCAATAAATATTAAAATGCATTATGTCTATATATAAGTGTATTATATATTATTTTGATTGAGTTCACTAAAACGGAAGTGATGTCTACAATATGTATTGTTAAATAATAAAAATTATATGTGTCTTATAAATTGTGTTGGTTTGTATCACTAATAACATGAGTGATGTTTGCAATATGTATTAAAAAAATATTGTACATGTATTATAAATATGCTACCTAAATCATTTGATTGGTATCACTAAGAAGAGAGAGAAGCTTGCAAAATACATTATAAATGTATTATTTTGATTTGTATCATTATGCAAATGAATGACATATGTGATATTATTAGAGCAACTTACAAAAATGTATATTTATAAGGTGTTAAAGTTCAATTAGCTATAAGTATATTATTTATAAAAAAATGACAATATTTTTTTAAACAAAATGTATATCTTATAAGTGCAATATGTATTAAAAATGCATTATGTCTAGATTATAATTGTATGATACATTATTTTGGTTGAATTTACTAAAAAGGAAGTGGCGTCTGCAATATGCATATTAGATGAATTGTTAATGAATAAAACATGTGTTATATGTGTTTTATAAATTGTGTTGGATTGTATCACTAAGAACATGAGTGATGTTTGCAATATGTACTAAAAATGTATTGCACATATATCATAAATATGCTACGTAAAACATTTGGTTGGTATCAGGAGAGAGAAGTTTCCAATATGTATTATAAATGTATTGGTCATGAATAAACTTTATATTATATGCACCTTATAAATTATTTTGATTGTATCACTATGTAAATGAATGACATATGTGATATTATTAGAGTAACTTATAAAAATGACTATATTGATAGGGTTATTATCGTTCAATAGCTATAAATATATTATTTATATAAAATGACTACAATTTATTATTTTTTCTAGTTGTATCACTTTATATATATTTGTTATTTTTCTATTAATACACTAATACAGTTTTAATTACAATGAACTAAATAAGGAAAATGTATTAATTGTATACCGTTTGAATATGAATACTTCAAATTCAAATTAGTATCTATATGAACACGACTATTTGAAAAATGAATACATTGTTGTTATTCAAAAAATAAATACAATATAGTATACATATGAATACATTGTTATTAAACCAAAGATGGATAAATTGGACAACATAGAAACAAGAAAAATGGGGAAAAAAATAGAATGTGTAGGTATTAAATTGTGTAAGAATTTTCCTGTATAAAAAATTAATAAATAAGAAACAGCAATCTCTTTTTGGTAAGTTTTTTCTGTAATACATGAAGTTTGGTGTTAACTCAGATATTTTTTTATAAAAAATATAGTATTAATGTATTCAATTATACCTGTATTGCCTAATCGATCTTTTAAATTGGATAGATTACTTATATGTTGTGTTCGCAAATAATCATTTCAACTACTGTTAATATTATAATACAAGTATCTATGTATATAAGTATTGTACTATATACAACTTTTACAATCACATAAATCTCCATGTCTTTTTGCTCATGTTCTTCCTGTACTAGTTTATTTATATAACTATAGTCATTGTTATGAACAAAACAAAATAATTCTTCAATCAAAATCCTATAAAAATAAATGAAAATATGGATAGATACAAATATAGTTTTCATAAAAAAAAAATCAATTAGAAGATACTTGATGAATGCAACGGACAAAAATTACTCCTAGATTCATCAAAAGGATCTTAAATTGAAAGAAATATGGTAGAAACATATTGAGAATATGTGATATAGAATATTGATGAAAGAGAAAGTACTAATGAGATAAAAATGGAAAACTAATCACATAAAAGAGCCTAGACATAATTAATTATGTTTGTAATAATAATTTGCCTGTTTAATATTTAATAACTTTTGATTATTTGTATATAGTTAAATTTGCTATTTATTGTGTAGTTATATTCATATAAGTAAAAAGTAAGCTGCAGATATTTATTTTGAATACATTATTTTGGTTGGTATCACTAAAAGGGAAATGATATCCACAATATTTTTTGTAAATATATTGATAATGAATAAAGCATGTATTAGATGTGTCTTATAAATCATTTTGATTTGTATCACTGAGAACAAGAGTAATATTTGCAGTATGTATTAAAAATGAATTATGTATATATTATAACTGTGTTTCCTAAATCATTTAATTTGTATCACTAGGAAGAGAGTGAAGTTTGCAAAATGTGTTATAATTGTTCATGAATAAAACTTATATTATATGTGCCTTTTTAATTATTTTCATTTGTATTACTAAGGGGTTGTTTGGTAGTTGGATTTTAATGATCGGGTTTCGTTGTTATAGATATTCCAATGAGGAAAAATTGGGGCTGGAAAAAAAATTTTGTAGTACTAAAATTTTTCCAATCTTTTTCAGATTTAGAGAAAATTGGAGTCACCAAGTTGTAGTAAATATTGGTAGTAACTGGATGCAGTAAATATGATTTTGATTGCATGAGTATATAACTAACTTGTTAAGAAATCTATACGACTTTACGAAACTGAATTTGGATAAGTAGATCTCCAAAAATCGATCTTAGCGTGAAGGGTACTTTCTGAGATTGTTGGTTAGAGGTGTGTTGTGAAATGGGGTTTTAGAGTTTTTCAAAGGATCTCTCTATTTCACTTTGTAATGGTGTAGCGGGAGTTATGACGTTGTAGCAGGATAGTGACCGATGTGGCAGACCAGACGAGATTTAAAATCATAAATTTAAGAGGGGAGCTCACTAGTCCACTTTATGCCACTATAGTGGGATTAGTGTCGTTGTAACACCGCCGCTACAACAGGATGAGTGTCATTGCAGCGTAACAGGCGCGAATCAAGTCGTTAACTAAACCCCTAAACGACCTTATATGACACTTTTTGACATGTAGAACTAAGAAACGATCCCTGGGCAATTTCAAATCGTTTTCCACAATTCTTGAGGCTAAAGGTAAGTTTTTCACTCTCTGAATTCAGTTTTCGGTCTGTAGAACGTAATAGAATGGGTCAATATTGACGGAGAAGGGTTTCTTGAGTGATTCTATGATAGAAATAACTCTAATTTGGTCAATTGAGATCATGGACTTGATCTAGGGTTCATAAAATTGTTAGCAATCTGGGTAATTATTGATTGTTTATTAGTTCCCATATTATATTGATTGATTGTAGAGCAAGAACAAGCGAAACAATTTCAAAAAGGGAAGGATCGAGTTTCCTAGGGTTTCAAGCTTGTTTCGAGGTAGGTGATGGTTGTGATTATATGATTGTGTGATATATGTTTGTTCTTTCTTCATTGTGAGACTTTTATATGTATGCATGTTGCAATGTTGATCACACCTGTTATAAATGAGATATATGAGTTGTTATTTCCATGAAATAATGAATTAAGTGTATGATCTTGATTATGTACTTGCTGTTTTACATAAAATATGTAATAGTAGAAATGACTAAGTTTTGAAAAATCAGATAATCTTATGATTTAAGAGAAATCAATTTTCCGAATTAACAGAATCGCCATTTGATTTTTTAGTAAAAATAAATAAAACTTCAAATTACTTTTCAAAAGATTTAAAACTGATAAAAATCAATTGAAAATGGTTCGAAGTTCAAATGTACATTTCGAGAAGGTGTTAGGCCCTCGGAGTGCCTGCTAACTCGCGGTTGACCGGCGATTTGACTAAAATGACTTTGAGTTGAATTTACCAACTTTTCCAACTAAAGCTTATTTATTATCATTTTTATTTACTTAAAATTATTTTAAAATGAGTGACTAAAGATTGTTGATTAGGATAATAATAGAATAAAGACTAAACGACTTGTATAAAAATAACTTTTCTCACATATATATGTATTATTTTATATTTTACTTATTTATCATTATAATTTAAATTAATTATCTCTTTTTAGGAGGAATAGTTAAGGGGATAACCTAAAGGGATGAACTTGAAGGGTTGACGAAGATCGGAAAATAAAGTAAAAACTAAGTACAATTTATATATACATATACATATATATATATATATATATATATATATATATATATATATATAAACGACTATCACTGGAGATTAAATAAATTATGATCAAAAGTGTTAATCAATATAACGACAAGTAAATAAAGAAGATAGAGAAAGGGAAAATTTGAACTTGGGCCAACTTGCCCAAATTCTACTAAGTTGGGCTCTAGCCCACCTGTCCTAATGCTAAAATGGCCCATAAAATGTATTCTTCCCCACTTTAATTCCTGTTGGGCCTGCAGGAAAATTCGTTGGGCCTTTGGCCCTACTTTCCTTCAAATGACATCTGTATACACTTTGTGTATATTATGGTATATAGACCATATACAATCCATTTTTGGGCCTGCCAATCCTGTATTTTCGCTGAATTTTACATACTGTATTTCCTGCTTGTGTTCTTCTTCTTTTTTTCGCACCTGTATATTGTACATTCTAACTGTATATCAGTGTATTCAATTGGTATATCGACCTATTTTTTGTTTACTTTTCAGCGGCTGGAAAATTAATTTCCAGCAACATATTGTTGCTTAAACCTGTTCACCATTTTAGAGGGCTGACCGATTCGAGCAGGAGGGTTCGAGCCTTTGTGGCTCAACCAAGAAATTCGGGGGGAGAAGTAAAGTCCGCGAGGACTCGAAAGGAATTTCACATGCGATGAAATGCAGTTGAATTAGCATTTGAAATGATTTAATAAATAAAGCATATCTCAAAAATATACGAATTTGAACCAACACATATGACTTTAGAGAAAATACAATGAACCAAATTAAGAGTGACGACGTTAATATGCAAATTATGATGCTTGATAGTAGCACACCCATATACTAGTGAGCATAGCAACCTAGAGAATCAGAGATAAAGGCCACATGAGCATGTTGTATCCAAGCAAAAAAAGAGCTAAAATGTATAAAAGACAATATGAACTCTTACTATATTCACAATAAGTTAATGCCTTTGTGCAATGCCTCAATTCTTCCAAGAAAATAAACACAAAGGGAAGTACTAGAAAGTCGAAGGTATGACTTAATTTTTAGATGATGGGGACTAAGTATAAGAAAATGCAAATGGTTAAGCAAACCAGGTCAAACAATTTTAAAGAAAAAGAAAGATATTCTAAAAGGAACAAACATTCCATAACAAATAACAAAGCAATCTTAGCCAAATACATTCCGAAATAAAATCAGATATCAAACTAGAAAAAAAAAGGTCACTCAAATCTAAGGCAAAAGAAGAAATATACAAAAAAAGCCATGGTTTATTACAATGAACCGAGGAAAAGCCATACTACTTCATCACTAATGCAGACATACGAAAAATGGGGAAAACGAAATCAAATGGGCAACTGCACATTCGTAATTCCATATGGTTACAACCTATCAGAATATACTAAATAAAACAAACATGCTAAGGCGACATAAAAACATAGATCGACTCAAATTCGACGAAATTCGATTATGCAAATTTTATATGAAGAAAAATAGCAAATGACTCGGCTATCATTTAAATCAAGGATACAAGAAAAGAAGAATAACCAACTTATCTCAATGTCATTCCAAGTATATTGAATAGATGATGATAAAAAAATAAAATATAACAATATGCATCACCGACAACTATGACAAGCTGGAAGAAACTCGGAAAGGGACGTTGGTAACATGGTAAGATCAAACAATGATAGCAACTAGCAGATAAACAAACTCTCAACACATCATGCGAAGTTCGCGTAAGTGACAATTTCTGGATTTGCAAACACGATGCCTTACAGTTGAAGTGAGCAAACACTTATCTTGGAACAAATAACAGATGATGAAACAATTAATAAGAAGTCCAAACAACAAAAGAAGCTAATCCAACATTCCATATTCAAACAAGTAAAGGATGAAACATAGGAGAAACAAGGAAAGAAAACATCCAGAACTACAAGAGTATTCCTCGCATACTACTCGGAATCGAAATAAGACATGGATGAGAGGCATATAATTACCTTTTTTCAGGAAGCTGAACTCTGACAAGGACGAGCTAAGGGAAATTTCAGCCCCACAAGTAAACTCCAAACGAACTCTTATAGGACTCCGAAAGAAAGCTTCTAAAGAGACGATGAAAATTTGTTGGCTATTGGAATGTTATTCTTTGCTTCTATGATGAGATTAATCAACTATTTTTCCCAATCCTTTTTCTAATATTTTACTCACAAGGTAAGTTGTCTCCAAAAATTCAATTCCTCAATATCAACCCTTCCCAAAAAAAATTCTCTTTTTTTTTCTCGCCTCCCCCTCTTCCTCAAGGGAACAGTAAAACATATATATTGAGGGGAATTAGGGCAAGACTTTTGGGGGGAGGGGGAACCAAATAGAATGCAGGTCCAATCTCACTCCCAAAATTCAAAATTTTAATTCCTTCACCATTAGAGGCAGACTTCTCTGAACCTATTACCAAAATGGGAAGGGGAATGGACGAATTTGATTAACTTCTCGTCCTTGTGCCTTGACGTGGAGTAATCTGAGGCCACGAGGACGATTCGCGTGCTGCCATTGCCGAGAATAATTGTACATCAGGAAAGGGATGTCCGAGGAAGAGGAAAAAGAATGCAGGGTGTCACCTCCTCTCTCACTGTTCACGCGGAGGAGAAAAGTAAAAGTGGTCGTTTGGTTGGATATTATTTGGGTATGTATGCATTGCTATTGGGAATGGACCTAAGAAAGGGTCATTTAGGTGTGGGTTGGCTCAACAAAAGGTGAATGAGTTATGGGCTTGACTATTGTTAAGAGAAAATGGTCCAACATGGACTTTGCAAAGAGTTGAAATTAAGACTAGAAGAGGGCTACATATTTGTAAAAAAGACTAGCCAAGAGTATTAACAATTTAGCTTAAAATTAAATGTTTTTGGAAAATTAAGTTAAAATAAAATAAGTTGAATTGTTATGAATTAATTAACGAACTTCTGAATTGCTATGAATTAATTAACGAACTTCTTAATCTTGACGAAATATAATAATTAGCAGAATCTCAAACTAGTAATCCAAAAATATAACCATAATTTGAGCTAAACTAATTTAACAAAATATTTACTCAAATTAAGATATTTTTTTAAGTTGATTTTCGAATATTTACAAAACATACTAATTATATAAAATTATATAAAACAATATATTATCTAAAAATTATTAAAAGGTGACAAAATTATCAAAATATCTTGCAAACTTTATATTATTATTATTATTATTATTATTATTATTATTAATATTAATATTATTATTATTATTCTTTGAAGTTTATAAAACTAATTATTTTAAATCATCTGGGAATTTAGGAAGCTCGATATGATTAATTTATATTGGGGAGGATCAAAATTAGGTGTCAACAACTGTCCCTCATTTTACTCAGATTGATGCAAGAAATCCGAAGAAAATGAAATTAATCAATCTAGTTTTGACCAACCACACATTCAACTCTTGGAAACGAATTATGGTCGAACTCCAAAAATGGGTCTCTTACACATCTCAAGCTATATGAGAGTTCAGACCATTTGTAAGACCGATCCACTTGATTTAACTCACAATTTTAAAAGAATTCAAAAGTCATCGTGATACCGAATAATGAAGGGACCGAAATGGTCGAGAATAAGATTTGAGAGAGAATATTGGAATACAGCCGAGCTTTCAGCATTGAGCTCGCCTACATATCCTTACGCTTCGGAATCAGGCTGTTTGTAGTTTGACTTGATCAGTTGAAAAGAAAATCCATTATGCCAGATAACCTTTGATTCGAGATGAGGGACCAATTAAATCGAGTATGAAAAAAGAGGCTTGTAACCTCTTAGACATGAATGTGGCGCGCTTCACACCCATGATTAAGGACTTACACGGATATAATTTCCAAAACTCTTGGTGCATTGTCACTCAGATCGGAAACTTGCTTCTGACAAATATCAAATTTCCCGGATGCATACCAAAACTGATAAAAGCCAAAGAAAAACCCACATGCCTTCTGATAGGGGTGTGATCTGATTGCGGTGGAATTCGCTCCTTTGCTCTTATCCTAAGAGTTTGATAACCTCTTTGGACTATGTCCCAGTTCGCTGCTAAGAAAAAGTTCCCCACATTGTGCTGCATCCTGTTTGATGTCGTCTGCACCTGTGGGTTTTTTTTTTTGGAGAATTCATCCTTTCGGATGATTTCGACAAGGACTGAGATAAAACTCATAAGTATAAAAATACAATTTAAATGGGAGTCATTCTCTTGGTTTCGGTGAGTAATCTCAAACTGTTCACATATATCTTTCATCAAGTGACTGTTGAGATTTGCACCATAATCGGTGATGATGGATTCTAGTACTCCAAACCTACATATTAGATTGTTGCAAACAAAATCAGCCACAACTTTCTTGGTTACCGACTTGTAAGAAACTGCTTCCACCCACTTGGTGAAATAATCAATGGCAACTAAAATAAATTTGTGTCCATTAGAAGCGTCTGGCTCTATCGGACTGATGACATGCATACCCCAAGCTACAAATGGCCAAGGTGAACTCATAGCATTAAGTTCGTGAGGTGGCACTCGGATCAAATCACCGTGCACTTGACATTTATGGCATTTTTGAACAAACTTGCAAAAATAACTCTCCATAGTCATCCAGAAATACCCTACTCGAAGGATCTTTCTTGCAAGAGTGAGCCCATTCATATGTGTGTCACAAACTCCAGCATGTATTTGTTCGATAAGCTTCGCAGCTTCTACAGCATCGACACATCAGAGAAGACCCAAGTCTGGAGTCCTCCTATAAAGGACATTTCCACATTGAAAGAAATTGAGAGCCATAGGGCGTATTGACTTCTTTTGGTTGGATGTAGCATCTTCAGGATAATTTTTTGGACTCTAAATACTTCTTTATATCAAAATACCATGTCAAACCGTCTGTTCTATTTCAACATGTGAACAATGGAATGGATGGTCTATCAGCTCTATATCTACATAACTCGATCTTCTGAAATCTTTTGAACAACTTCTGTACATACCGCACGTAAGGTATAATCTTCGGGCTCTTCATGCCCCATTCCCCTTGAACCTGATGAATCAACTGATCTAAATCTCCAATAACCAATAGCTCGTAGATGTTCATGTCAATGGCCATTATTAAACCAATAATGCAAGATTCGTATTAAGTCATGTTATTCATGCAATTAAATTGGAGTTTAGCTGCCATGGGATAGTACTGACCAGATTCTAACACTAAAATTGCTAATATGCCTTTCCCTTGATGATTTTTCGCTCCATCAAAGAATAGTCTACAACCCGGATATGCTTCAGAAATATATTCACCCACAAACTACACTTCTTCATCGTGAAAATAAGTCTTAAGCGGTTCATACTCTTCATCAACATGATATTCTACAAGATGATCAGCCAAGGCCTTTACCTTTATTGCCTTCTGAGTCACATACACGATATCAAACTCACTCAATAACATTTGCAATTTAGCTAACTTTCCGGTCAGCATCACATTTGGGAAAATATACTTCAATGGATCCATTCTGAAAATAAGTTATGTAGTATATAAAGACAAATAATGTCTCAACTTCTGGGCAAGCCAAGTCAAATCACAACATGTTCTCTCCAACAGTGTATCGAGACTCGTATGGAGTAAACTTCTTGCTTATGTAATAGATAGCTTTTTCCTTCTTTCCCGTCTCATTGTGTTGACCAAGTACGCATCCGAATTCACTATCTGAGAGGACAAATGCAGCAACAAAGGACTCCCTTTTTGCAGAGGAACCAATACCGGTGGATTTGACAAATAGTTCTTGATAGCGTTGAAACCAATCTGACACTCTTAAGTCCACTTTATCAAAATGTCTTTCTTCAACAGCTTGAAGATAGGCTCACACACCACGATTGATTGAGCTATGAATCGACTGATGTAGTTTAACCTCCCTAAGAAACTCATCACCTCTTTTCTCATCTTCGTCGGAGGTAACTCATGAATTGCTTTAATCTTAGAAGGATCGATCACAATACCCCTTCTGCTGACTGTAAATCCCAACAACTTTTTTGCTGGAACTCCAAAAGCGCATTTGGAGGGATTTAACTTCAAGTTGTAATAACGCAAATGATGAAAGAATTTCCTTAGATGTGTTAAGTGGTTTGAACTGTCGCGGGACTTGATTATGACGTCATCTACATACACCTCAATCTCCTTATGAATCATATACTGAAATATGGTCATCATAGCCCTCATATAAGTAGCACCAGCATTCTTGAGGCCAAATGTCATCACCCTGTAATGATATACACCCCATCGTGTAGTAAAAAATGTCTTTTTTGTATCTTCCTCGTCCATCAGAATCTGATGATAACTTGCATAACAATCCACAAATGACTCAATTTCATGTTTAGCACACTTATCAATCAGAATATGAATATTTGGAAAAGGAAAATTATCCTTAGGGCTGACTTTGTTGAGATCTCTGTAGTCGACACAAATTCTGATTTTCCTGTCTTTCGTGGCAACCAAAACAACATTGGCTAACCAAGTCGGGTATTGTGTCACTTCCACCAATCGAGACTTGATCTTATTGGTGATCTCTATTTTTATCTTTAAACTCAATTCAGGATTGAACTTTCGAGCTTTCTGTTTCACCAGACTGAACCCTGGATTAATCGACAATTTGTGAGACACAACACTGGTACTCAACCCTAGCATGTTGCTGACTTCCCATACGACCACATCAATCTACTCGGTGAGTAAATGAATCACGCCCTTTCTTTGATCTTCATTCAAGTGGACACTGATTTTGACCTTTTTTACACACTCTTAGTCTCCTAGATTTACAGTTTTAGTTTCCTCTAAGTTCAGTATATGATGATTTTCAAACTGCAAAAACTCTTCAGCAACATATTTCGGCGCCTCATTTTCGTCTTCGTATTCATCAACCTTGTCGTCACTAGCCTCATTTTGTTCATTCAGCTCATGACATGACATGACATTGGCAGTCTTAAAACTTACATTACAAGGAGTTCAGGGTATCAAGATGCGCGTGGAGGTCTAGTTCTGCAACATCTCTCCTTTCTTAGCATCATGGAATCCTGTCAGCTCGACCTCTTCTTCAATCATAACATCAATCTCTTCAAAAAGGCCACAGATTCCTTCCCAAAGGTCATCCTCCTCTGCATATTCACGGACTAGAAAGGATTGATATAGATGAGGGATTGGCTTGGCCAATTCTTGATCCCTCTTCTTCTTTGTCTTCTCATCCTCATCTGTGGGGACGTACCCCAATCCATACCTTACCCTTTTGACATGAACTTGAATGGGCTCAACAATTCCTTCGGAATTCTTTCCCAATCCGAAACCTGGTACAAATCCACTTTGTCACATCACAGTAGCAATCATCTTATACACAGAATGCATGCGAGGCTTTGGGGCCAAGTCTCACCGGTGATATTTACCAGCTCAACCGTGTACAAATCAGTACCTCGAGACACTTCATCGATAATCGATGCTTGTCTTCCAAAATGACTACATTCGCTATGAATGACTAGCTCTTTGCTCTTCTAAACAGTTTCATCATCTGATGCAGGGTAGAAGGCACAACTCAATCCATGAGAACGAAAGGCCTTCCTAGAAGAAGGTTGTAGCTGGTGTCAATATCTAGGACTTGAAACTGTGCTTTGAACTCGGCACGGCCCAATTGGATAACCAGATTTACGGCTCCCAATGTATCTCTTTGACCCCCATCGAAGGCTCTCACGTTGAATTGATTTTGCTCAAGTTTTCCCAAGTCAAACTTCAACTGCCTTAGCATCGACAACAGGCATATGTTCAGACCAGATCCAGCATCTACTAAGATGCGATTGGTAACCTTTTCGCCACAACCGACAGTGATATGCAGTGCCTTGTGGTGGGACTTGCCTTCAAAAGGCAGCTCATCGTCACAAAAGATGATTTGATGCCCTCGAATAACCTGGTGGATCATAGCGGCAATGATATCGCTATTTTTTTCTGTAGGTACATACGTATCATCAAGATCCTTCATTAAAGTCTCTGTGCAATTAAGAACTCATCAGCAAGGCCCATACAAAAATCTGGGCTGGAGTCTTCTCCAAATGCTTGACAATAGAATAATCTTTCGGCTGCATTCTTCTCCAAAATTCCTCTGCTTCACCCTCGCTTATTAGCCTTTTAGCTTGATCCTTCTTTTGACCTCCGAGAGCAAGCTCCTCAAGAGTATAACAAATTCTGGATCGGATCATACCTTGTGCAGTAGCAGTCTCAATCACAAATTTTGGCATGATATGAGTTTTTGATGGCACCAAGGCAACAACATTTGCGGGCGTCAAGATAACGAACTCTTTCTTCTCTTTGATGCTTAAGGAAGCTACAAAATTTTCCAACTAGTCCTAAACGATTGAAGTTATAACTTTCGTCCCACACCAATAATCGTCTGTTTCTATCATACTCTCGTTACCGCCTCCATGATTTGGCAAAGGATTAGTATTGACATTGGGTGAAGCTGGTTGGACATAAACCACCTTTTGGTCAGTTAAATCCTGAATCTTGTGCTTGAGGTTGATACAGTCCTCAGTATCATGCCCAACACTATTAGAATGATAAGCACATCTCTGATCAGTCCTATAGAATTTTGAATTGATATCCACGGGTTTGGGCCCCACTAGGTGGATACATTCGGCCGCTGCCAGTCTCTCATACATGAGGGGGTGCTCTGTAGCTCGAATTCACGTTATCACAGTTGAGAGCAACACCTTGATAATAAAGAGAAGGAATTTGGTATAGTGGAGGATGATTTTGGTATGTGGGAGATGAATTTTTGTAAATTGGAGGTGGATTCTGGTAAGTCAGAGATGGATTTTGGTAAATTGGAGGTGGATTATTTTTCTTACTAGCCTGGTAAGAGTTTTGAGAAGGTCGAGAACGACCTTGGGAGTGGGAGTACGAAGATCTTATTGGGTTTTTCTTGCCCTCATATGAAACAGCAGCCACGTCTTCTCTCTTCTTTTTCAATAACCCTGAATATCCAGGCGATGCGGCTACATGGGCTATCTTCCCTGATTTTAAACCATTCTCGACAGTCTTACCAATCTTGACTATCTCGGCAAAATTTCTCCTACGAGTAACATAATTTTATCATAATTTTTGGGTTGTTGCACCCGCTAAACACTTCAACGATATCTTTTTCATACATAGGCAGTCTCATCCTCGCCGCTTCTTTTCTCCACCTATAGGCGAACTCCCTATATATCTCGGTTGATTTTTTCTTCATCTTCTCCAAAGACTATCGATCTGGAACAATTTCTACATTGTAAGTGAATCAATCAATAAACTCTTTGGCCAATGCATTCCAGCTAGTCCATTGCCTGGTTTCATGTGAGGTGAACCATTCAAGAGCTTTTTCGCACAGGCTTCGGCTGAAGAGTCGCATTAATAGAGCTTCATCCCTACCAACTCTAATGAGCTGGTCACAGTAGGCTCTCAAATGGGCCATAGGGTTCCCCACTCCTCCGAAAGTATCAAATTTTGAGATTTTGAACCCTTCGTGGAGGTCCAAATTTGGATGTATACATGAGTCTTCATAATTAAGCCCGGCAATATCAAGGATGTATTGGAGCTCTTTAATGGCTTTCTTGATCCCTTCTTTTATGTCCACCTTTGCCTCTTCCTATTCCCTCCACTCCCTTTACTATTCCTCATAATGGTCTAACTCTGAATCGCGCACATCGTGCTCGGTAGGGACGGGAATTCGAGAAGTGGTTCTTTTAGGTAAGGGTGGAGCTACAGAGGGACTCTGAGCGGTTTTATAATTCTATGGGTAAGTATGAGGATTGGTATTCTGATTTGTGTAGTGGTGGGGTGTTTGGGGATCGAAAGTATTTTGGTTTTGATTTTGCAGTGGTAGAGCGGTTTGATGGTGGGTATTTTGAGGATGGGCCGACATTTGGGGGTGGTTTTTTTAGAAGGAGGTTGAGTTTGGTAGGATGCGGAAGCATATTGGGGATTTTGGGTAGTGAGATCCATAATTGACGAATTTTGAGCAGGTGTAGATGGCTGGTTCTGAGCTGGATCCATATTTGAAGAAGGAAGTACATTGGAGGTCTCCCAAAAGCACTGTTAGCAGCAAACCCTGGTTGAGACAGATCCTGTCTTCTTTTCATTTCAACTCTCATTTCTGTAATTTGTTGCATTA
Source organism: Solanum lycopersicum (assembly GCF_036512215.1). Taxonomy (NCBI): domain Eukaryota; kingdom Viridiplantae; phylum Streptophyta; class Magnoliopsida; order Solanales; family Solanaceae; genus Solanum; species Solanum lycopersicum. The sequence continues at coordinate 29,871,530 of NC_090808.1, forward strand.
ATTACAGAATCAACTAATTCTGGTCCGCTATGGTGGGTTGAGCCACCATAATATCTGTTTAACTTACTTCTTCGTTATTGTATCCCATGACTGTTTTTTTCTTTGTCTGATCTTTGTCTAGGAAAGGAATCTGCGAGACCTTTCAATCTGGTGAAATAGGGATGATCTGCCAGCTTTTGTTCAACACAAATCAGTTTCAAAGTACCTGAGAAGGAAAACAACTCAAAGGCAGATATGTCAGTGTAGATTCAGAATACAAAATGCTGAATATCACACAAAGAGTAGATAAACACACAAGTTGCTTTGTTTGAGGATATCTTCAACTCACGAGTACGAACGAAACATATTTTTTAACAAGCAGGAGTTTTCTTGTTTTAGTTTTGACACAGTATCAGAAAGGCTAAATCACGTTGATCTAAGGTCTCCTTGCAACTGCTCTTTGATGTCCATTGACCTGGCCTTCGTATCTTCTCGTAATATGAAGGGGGAGAATCAAAAATTTTAAAGATAAGGGACGGTCCTGGGAAGGTTGCCTACGTATCTCACAAGGAGAATTCAGTCACAACGTAGTTCGAGTACAAAAGAAAATATTTTCATTTATTCATTCATTGAGATTACAAGGAAATTGAAAGACAACAAAGCTTTAAATATAAGATGATGACTCCATCTTAGTCAATCTTTCTCTCATGGAAGCATTAGTCACGAGGATAAACTCGACTCGAATCTTTCCCATGTTGACGAGAGATTTGAGGTTGTGGTGAAAACCAAGACACTTTGAGATGCTATGATCTATAGCATCATGGTAAGCACAAGGTCTGAAGATTTCTCTCTTTACGGGATCGAGGCCTCTATCATCATCGTGGAGGGATGCTAAGACCCCATTCTTGACCAAATCCATGTAAATATGCAACATTGATTCTTTGAACGGAGTAAAATAGTGACAAAAAAACTAAGTGCGCTCAATCGGCTCCGACGGATCATAAGCGAGAACGGTATTATTACCCCACATGTGAAGGATATTCCCAATGTCGATCTGGTAGTAGATCCTCATTTTAAGTGTGTGTCCTCGCTGGTTTGTGTGGAAGGCACATACTTTCGAATAGTTCCCTTGCCGAAAAATTAAAAATGAACCTTCCTAAGGTGCCCATCCGAAATGTTCGTACAAAAGGGCGCAAGACATAACCCTTGCCCCCACACTATACATTGACTCGTTGTCCGGAAGAGTGATCCACTTATCTCCTCCTCTCATACGGCCCACAAATGGAGGTTTGTAGATGATTTCCTCTTCGGCGTTTTCCACAGTTGCTCCAGGGTGAGTGTCGTTTGGACCACCACTAGCCCCTTGTTCACAGGGAGAGTTTTTGGCCCGCTTTTTCTGAAGTTTGGTGATCATGTTATGGTGGAACGCCTTGTTCTTCTGCCTCAATTCAGCCATTCGTTCTCTCATGGTGATGAATTTTGCCATCTTTGTCGTCAGTTCCTCATCACTTGCTGCATTTTTAGCCAGCATATTTGCGGTTTCTGAATCTATCTTCGCTTCTTTTGCCTCCCTTTCTTGAATCCTTAGCCGAAGCATATCCAACTTCTTGCTTAGTCCTCTCTCTCTGCCTCAATGTTTTTTTTGACATCAAATTCTCATCCAATGCCACATTCTTGGCTTTGTAGACTGATGTGGCAACTTCGACCCTGAGTCCTTCTTCTCTAACCTCTTAAATTTCTCGAGTGAGTTGTTCGATCTTTCTTTGTAACTCTTTTCCAGTGAGTTCGATCTGGATATTCTTACCCTTATTCATAGCACTGATTTTCTTTTCCTGAGACAGTATAGTAATGTTTTAGGATTTGAGATATGAGACGTGTCTTTTAGTGAGAAACTTAAGACTCGAAAAATTTTGGTCGCACATTTTTGTGATAACGACTTGTATATTTCTGGGAATTTCTGGCAGGAGTGGGTTTACAATATCCTTATTCATAGCAACATATCACATAAACAGTTAAAACACATACTTCGCGTCCTAAACATGCTTGTGACCCTTTTATGCCAAGAGTATGCCTAATGAATTGAAGAATGTATATGCTTTCTAAACCCGATTTATTATCCCAAAAATACTTCATGAATAACATCCATAATGTCTGATAAACATAAAAACAAAGATATAGTTCTTAAATTAAATTACAAAACAAAGTACAAATAAAGCGGTCTCACATAGGGGGTGGTAAATAAAATTCAAGTCTCCTCTGATCCTTTGCCACGTCTGGTCCTCTTGGCGATGTTAACCTCTTCCGACATAGCATATGTGTTCGCCCATAGATGATCTCTTGCCAATCGAGCTCCTTCTTGAAGTCTGAACCCCTCTATCGACTGAATTTGTTGTTCCATGCTATCATCTGACTTTGTCATACACTGTCTGCCTCTTCGTAGCTCTTGTTTCAATTGAGATATGACTTTGGTGTCTTCTGAGTGACGCCGTTGATTCTCTAATTCATTCTTATCAAACTTCTCTTGAAGTCGGACATGATGTTTGACTCCAACATTTGCAATAATGTGTGGAACGTTTAGACCAGGCTCAATAGTTCCAGCAAGACTCTTTTTCAACCATTCTTTGTACTCCCTAGAACATTCTGGACGAAACCTGTTTGGTACAGGTTCACCCAACACTCTTCGAGATCTCCACATCCTGCATATGTGTTCAGCAAATGGAACTCGTCCATTCTTGTGGTCAGTTGCAAATCTTCCTTATATCTGCGATCTGGGGCAACTCTTGTTTCCCTCCTAGTTGCCTTAGGACTCAACCGGGAGCATATGTTCGAACCACCATATTCTTAGTTACCACCAAACTGTCTATTGACCACTATACGTCTTCTTCTCTCAGCCCTCGAAGCCTCAGATACCAAAAACTTTCTCCTCTAATCTTATTGCAACAATTGTGGTACAACCACCAATCATGACCATGTAGCTTGTCTGACCGCTTTAAGGGATCTAATTCTTTTGGATTATGAGTCTTGATCAAATGTCGTATTATCCACCACTGTAGTGTTAGATTACACCCTTGAAAGAAGCGTTCTCCGCTCCGACATTTGTCTAAAGCCCTATAGATTTTGCCAAAATCATAGGCGCTAAAGTGTAATACTTTGTTGGTGATTTATACTCTACTCTGTAGAAGATCGCATGAGTGACCATAAACACGCTATGATGAATACTGTATTTTGGCCCTTGAGGGAAAATCATCGTTTCGAGTAAACATATTGCAAATGCAAGGGGACGCGTCTGTTTTCATTTTTCGTCTGAAACGAACTTGTCTTTATATTTCTCATAAGACCTTGCACGTCCGAACCAATAATATATTTTTCTGAAAGTTATATTTGGGCCGGGAAGCTTGTCCATCCACTCGGTTTTAACCAATGATAGTTTTTCTCTAATATTGGTGAAATTCCATATTATAGGATTTAGGAGATCTATATCTGGATGTCGCTTCCTTTTGTTGCACATGGAGATTCTTTCATAAATCGTGAGGACTTCTTCTATTGTTGGCATCAACTCCACTTCCCCAAATCGAAAGGACATATGCTCGCTATCCCAGAATTTCACCATTGTTCCAATTAGGCCATGTCAGGCATTCATCTCTAGCAGTGACGGGAGGTAACCTATGTGTTTCTGAACGATCATTTTATCGTCGTTGTTCATGAACCTCCACCATACTTTAAGAAAGGGATCCGGGACCGTAACCATTCTTGTTTTCAAAGGCTCATGTGTCGGATTCATCCTGCAAAACTAGCAAACAAAGATTAGTTAACCCCCACCCCCGTAGACAACAAATCATTTTAAAAACACACATACATACTTCAATTATCACATAAGCATGGTTGTCTATTTTTGGCAATTTGGGCCAAGTAGGCAAAAGGTGGACTTTTAATGGGCCCCACACGCCTTGGGTGTTGGGTCGTCCTAGTTCAAATGCTTCTAAATTCGAGATTTTTGCTCGGCTCTACGCTAGTTGACTAGGAGTGGCTTTTGAAAAGACTGGAAACCTAAACGGACAATTTGGGTTGGAACTCGCGACAACCATTGGATGCATAACGAATCAATAAATTGTCGCTAATTCCGAAAGAATGTAAGTATAAAAAATTCCGACTGCGGATTTTTAAACCGTCCTTTAATATACTATACAATATATATTAGAAATATGTCATGATATGCAATGCCAGTTTATAAAATTAAGCAATTTAATCACATATAAACACTTCAATTACAACACTTAGTCTCAATAGTCAAATAAAATAATAGTAGAAATTACTATGTTTTGAAAAATCGATTAATCTTATGATTTAAGAGAAATCAATTTTCCGAATTGACAGAGTCGCCACTTGATTTTTTAGTTAAAATCAAGAAAATTCGAAATTATTTTTCAAAAGATTTAAAACAGATAAAAATCAATTGAAAAGAGTTCGAAGTTCAAATGTATATTTCGAGAAGGTGTTAGGCCCTCAGAATTCTCGCTAACTCGCGGTTGACAGGCGATTTGACTAAAATGACATTGACTTGAATTACCAACTTTTCCAACTAAAGCTTATTTCTTATCATTTTTATTTAATTAAAAATTATTTTAAAAGGAGTGACTAAAGGTGGTTGATTAGGATAATAATAGAAAGACTAAGCGACTTGTATAAAAAAAATTCCCACATATATATGTATTATTTTATTTTTTACTTATTTATCATTATAATTTAAATTAGTTATCTCTTTTTAGGGGAAATATTTAAGGGGATGACCTAAAGGGATGAACTTGAAGGGTTGACGAAGACCGAAAAATATAGTAAAAACTAAGTAGAATTGTATGTGTGTGTGTGTGTATATATATATATATATATATATATATATATATATATATATATATATATATATAAAGAAGATAGAGAAAGGGAAAACTTGAACTTGGGGCAACTTGCCCAAATTCTACTGAGTTGGGCTCTAGCCCACCTGTCCTAATACTAGAATGGCCCATAAAATGTATTCTTCCCCACTTTAACTCCTGCTGGGCCTACTGGAAAGTTCGTTGGGCCTTTGGCCCTACTTTCCTTCAAATGACCTCTGTATACACTTTGTGTATATTATGGTATATAGACCGTATACGATCCGTTTTTGGGCCTGCCAATCCTGTATTTTCGCTGAATTTTACATCCTGTATTTCCTACTTGTGTTCTTCTTTTTTTTTGCACCTGTATATTGTACATTCTAAATGTATATCAGTGTATTCAATCGGTATATCGACCTATTTTTTGTTTACTTTTCAGGGGCTGGAAAATTAATTTCCAGCAACATATTGTTGCTTCAGCCTGTTCACCATTTTAGAGGGATGACCGATTCAAGCAGGAGGGTCCAAGACTTTGTGGCTCAACCAAGAAATTCGGGGGGAGAAGTAAAGTCCGCGAGGACTCGAAAGGAATTTCACATGCGATGAAATGCAGTTGAATTAGCATTTGAAATGATTAAATAAATAAAGCATATCTAAAAAATATACGAATTTGAACCAACACATATGACTTTAGAGAAAATACAATGAACCAAATTAAGAGTGACGACGTTAATATGCAAATTATGATGCTTGATAGTAGCACACCCATATACTAGTGAGCATAGCAACCTAGGGAATCAGGGATAAAGGCCAACTAAGCATGTTGTATCCAAGCAAAAAATGGAGCTAAAATGTATAAAAGACAATATGAACTCTTACTATATTCACAATAAGTTAATGCCTTTGTGCAATGCCTCAATTCTTCCAAGAAAATAAACACAAAGGGAAATACTAGAAAGACGAAGGTATGACTTAATTTTTAGATTATGGGGACTAAGTATAAGAAAATGCAAATGGTTAAGCAAACCAGGTCAAACAATTTTAAAGAAAAAGAAAGATATTCTAAAAGGAACAAACATTCCATAACAAATAACAAAGCAATCTTAGCCAAATACATTTCGAAATCTAAGGCAAAAGAAGAAATATACAAAAAAATCCATGGTTTATTACAATGAACAGAGGAAAAGCCATACTACTTCATCACTTATGCAGACATACTAAAAATGGGGAAAACAAAATCAAATGGGCAACTGCACATTCGTAATTCCACATGGTTCCAACCTATCAGAATATACTAAAGAAAATGAACATGCTAAGGCGACATAAAAACATAGATCGACTCAAATTCAACGAAATTCGATTATGCAATTTTGATAAGAAGAAAAATAGCAAATGACTCGGCTATGATTTAAATCAAGGATACAAGAAAAGAAGCATAACCAACTTATCTCATTGTCATTCCAAGTATATTGAATAGATGATGATAAAAAAATAAAATATAACAATATGCATCACCGACAACTATGACAAGCTGGAAGAAACTCGGAAAGGGACGTTGGTAACATGGTAAGATCAAACAATGATAGCAACTAGCAGAGAAACAAACTCTCGACACATCATGCGAAGTACGCGTAAGTGACAATTTCTGGATTTGCAAACACGATGCCTAACAGTTGAAGTGAGCAAACACTTAGCTTGGAACAAATAACAGATGATGAAACAATTAATAAGAAGTCCAAAAAACAAAGGAAGCTAATCCAACATTCCATATTCAAACAAGTAGAGGATGAAACAGAGGAGAAACAAGTAAAGAAAACATCCAGAACTACAAGAGTATTCCTCGCATACTACTCGGAATCGAAATAAGACATGGATGAGAGGCATATTATTACCTTTTTTCAGGTAGCTGAACTGTGACAAGGATGAGCTAAGGGAAATTTCAGCCCCACAAGTAAACTCCAAACGACCTCTGATAGGACTCCGAAAGAAAGCTTCTGAAGAGACGATGAAAATTTGTTGGCTATTGGAATTCTATTCTTTGCTTCTATGATGAGATTAATCAACTATTTTTCTCAATCCTTTTTCTAATATTTTCCTCAGAAGGTAAGTTGTCTCCGAAAATTCAACTCCTTAATGTCGACCCTTCTCAAAAAAAAATTCCTCTTTTTTTTTCTCGCCTCCCCCTCTTCCTCAAGGGAACAGTAAAACATATATATAGAGGGGAATTAGGACAAGACTTTGGGGGGGGGGAGGGGGGGACCAAATAGTATGCAGGTCCAATCCCACTCCTAAAATTCAAAATTTTATTTCCTTCACCATTAGAGGCAAACTTCTTTTTTTCTGAATCTCAGAACCTATTCCCAAAATAGGAAGGGGAATGGACGAATTTGATTAACTTCTCGTCCTTGTGCCTTGACGTGGCGTAATCAAAGGCCACAAGGACGATACGTTCTGCCATTGCCGAGAAAAATCGTACATCAGGAAAGGGATGTCCGAGGAAGAGGACAAAGAATGTAGGGTGTCGCCTCCTCTCTCACTTTTCACGCGGAGGAGAAAAGTAATAGTGGTCGTTTGGTTAGATATTATTTGGGTATGTATGCATTGCTATTAGGAATGGACATGAGAAAGGGTCATTTAAGAGTGGGTTGGCTGAACAAAAGGGGAATGAGTTATGGGCTTGATGATTGTTAAGAGAAAATGGTCCAACATGCACTTTGCAAAGAGGTGAAATTAAGACTAGAAGAGGGCTATATATTTGTAAAAAAGACTAGCCAAGTGTATTAACAATTTAGCTTAAAATTGAATGTTTTTGGAAAATTAAGTTAAAATAAAATAAGTTAAATTACTATGAATTAATTAACGATGTTCTTAATCTTAACGAAATTAAATAATTAACAGAATCTCAAAATAGTAATCCAAAAATATAACCATAATTTTAGCTAAACTAATTTAACAGAATACTTACTTAAATTAAGATCTTTTTTTAAAGTTGATTTTCGAATATTTATAAGACATATTAATTATATAAAATTATACAAAACAATATATTATCTAAAAATTATAAAAAGGTGACAAAATTATCAAAATAACTTGCAAACTTTATATTATTATTATTATTATTATTATTGTTGTTGTTGTTGTTGTTATTTTTGAAATTTTATAAAACTAAATATTTTAATGCGTTTGGAAATTTAGGAAGCTCGATATGATTAATATATATTGGGGAGGGTCAAAATTAGGTGTCAACACTTGTGACTGTGATTGTGGTCTGTGACTGGGGATCGAATTGCCACATTTCGACAAGCTAACTTTGATCGGGTTGCAACATCCGGCAAGAATATTGTTTGGGTTTGGGTTCCATGAGAGAAACAATGATGTGATATGAAATTCAAAGTTATTGTTGTTTGCATAAGTTAATATTGTAGTTTATGTTGATATATATACATGTGATTATAATGTTGTTTGACTTCTTTATGTTAAACTTGTGAGATAGTCGTGTGATCCTATTAGTACACTGTGATTATGTATTGATTCTGCACTTGCTCTTATATTTGTTGGGTACAAGACATCTTCAAGCGGCTATTGAAAGACCTGCTTAGGAGATGAGTTATCGTCGTTCAAACTCATCATTTCGTCCGGCTGCTATGGGATTCTCTTTCGTTTATGTCCACCTTTTTAGGACTTAGACATTCGTTTATATAGTTGATTAGTTCATTATAAATTCTTGTTTAGACTAGGATCATTTAAGAGCATACTCTTTCACACTCATAACCCTAGTCTAAGATTTATGAGCTCTTGCATTTTTCGTTCCCTCAACTTTAGGGGAAAGAATGTATCAAGAAAGATCGGCTTAAGCAGTTCCCAATCAATCGGCCTCGCTCCTACGGGTCTCTCGCCCTTTTGTTGCTCATACCATACTTTAGCCACATCCTTCAATTGGTACGCGATTAATTTTGTCTTCACTTTTGGATACACTCCATAGCATCAAGCGCTATATAGATCTCATCAATAAACCCATGTGGTTCTCCTCTAGTTTGGATCCATGGAACATATGAAGACTCATCCTAGAAAAATCCCTTATCCTTGAAGTAGTTGTACTTACGTTGGGGTTCACATGAATTCTAGTATCCCTATTGACTTGGGCCGTCACGGCTTGGGTCAATATTTGGAGAGCCGATTTTATTTCCACATTTGTCATAGCCCCCGTACCAATATGAGCTTGAGGAACTTGAGTCTCATGAGACCTTGAGGAGGATCTCTCATTCACATTCTCCTCTTCCGTTCTTCTTGCATTCTCTCTTCTTGTATTCATATCCTAAAGACACAAAACAAGAGTTAGGAAAATGACTTCATAGAGTTAAAACTTAAGGCACGACTAAAGAGTTATGAAAGAAGTGAAATTTCATAAACATCTTATAGTCTCCTATTCATAAATGTGGCACGCTTTACGATCATGAACAAGATTCTACAAGACGTGACTTATGAGACATCATCCTAAAACCATCCTAAAATATTGTCCTCTGATACCATGTTTGTCATGTCCGGGGTATAGACTCGGGTCATGACAATCACTAAGAAGAGAGTGAAGTTTGCGATATATATTATAAATATTGTATTGTTCTTGTACAAAACTTATATTATGTGTATTATAGATTATTTTTATTTGTATCACTAAGAAAATGATAATGATTGCAATATGTATTAAAAATATACTATGCATGTCTTATAAATGTATTTTTAGTGTGTTACCAAAATTATTCTTGTTGGTATCACTATGAAAGAAGTGAAATGTTTGATATGCATTATAAATATATTGTTCGTGAATAAAATATGTAATTTATGTATCTTATAAAATATTTTGATTTGTATCACTAAGAAAAAGAGGGATATTATGTATTATAAAATGTGTTACCGAAATTGATTAGCTTGATATCACTAAAAAGGTGTGAGTTTTCAATACGTATAAAGTTTTATTCATGATTTTAATATAATTATGAAACGTATCTAATACAACATTAATAAAATCACGATATGTCATCTTTTTCTAGCTTTTATCTAATATTTTCTAGAAAATCAATTCTAAACTTAACCAAAATCTTCTTTCAAATGACTTTTTTCATTATTTGTAGGTACAATCCATCCAAACTAATTACAAATTCGTAAAACTCAAATAATGAATTCAATGTTTGAAGTTTTATAATGACCATCAATGGTGAACTCTTATTTGTTGTAATTTTAGGGATTTGAATTTCCTGTTGAGCACATGATTTGGGATAAATTTTCATTTTTTTATTCTTCTTATCGTTTTTTGGATGAAAATCGTGAAATATGGGCAAAAATTGATTTGAATATAGTTCTTTAAATGAAAATTTCAAAGAAGAATGAAAAGAAAATAAGTAAGAGAAAAAAAATCATGAATTTGAGAGAGAATGATAGAGAAAGAGGGAAGGAGGTGTCATATACATATAGTTATGGACCATTTTAAAGGAAAAGGATCAAGTATGCCGAAAACTATTTGACAAGGTATAGATATATTCTCCATTTAAAGTTCGGGTGACTCATGCCCTCGCCGTCCAACTTTTGGTCAAAATATGCCCTTATGGGCGTTAGTTGGTATGTTGGACATATTGATATACCGTGGTTTCACGGTATTATTAATACTTTTTCCTTAAGTTTAGAGTGTTCAAAAGCCTTTTTGTGCTAATTTTTATATAAGTTTCTCTTTGTTTTGCAGGAAATCTGTCCAAAGCTGAATGCGAAGATTTTGAGCGAAGAAATGAAAAAGAGACCACCTACGGAGCTTATGACGGTCCGTCGTGCTTGTGACGGTCCGTAGGTGGCAGCGTAGTGCAGCTGCTGAAGGAAGATGGGGAAGCTGACCAAGTGTGGGATTACGAAGCTTTTGACGGTCCGTCGTGGCTATGACAGTCCATCCTGCAGGTTCATCGTGAAGTTCAGAGAAGTGATCCCAGTACCCAGATTCCAAGAGTTGAAGTGTTTTGCAACGAAGACCCTCGATGGACCGTTGTGCCTATAACGGTCCATCATACTTGCCGTCGAGGGGAATGGAGAGAGCAGCAGAAGAAATTGCACAAGTATGGGACGACGGAGTCCATGACGGTCCGTCGTGACCACGACGGTCCGTCGCGAGGTCCGTCGATCCAGCCGCGTTTTGGCAGATTTCCAGCAATTATAATCCTTGTTTAATTAGGATTTTGTTTTTTTATAAATAGTTCGAAAAACCTCATTTTTGAGGTTAGACTTCGTATTGTTAGACACCAGATAATTAGACTCTTACATTGTTAAACTCCGTATTGGTAAACATTGTATTGTGAGATTCATGATAATCATTAGACTTTTTGTGAGATTATTGATTACTTTGAGATTCTTGCAAGTGATTTTTGGAGATTAATCAAGCAAACTTTTGGATTTTACTCTTTTTCATTGAAGTAAGTACATGAATTCTTATCTACTATATTTGAATATTGTTTTTATGGCTATGAGTAACTAAACTCCATAACTAGGGTTGTGAGAACCATAAGCAAATAATGAGATAAACCCTAACTTAAATAACATTTCTAGAATAGTGTCTTGTATGTATTAATAATTCTTTCGCTTAGAAGTCCTTTTAACGGATGGCCAACGTTAGAACTCGCCTTAATGCTACTTGCCGGACCAAGGAGGTAGATAATAGGAAAAGAATTATTAACATAGATTTAGTGTATACTATCTAATAGGCTAGTATTGATTGGTACGAGGAAATAACTTAGCCAAATATCGAATACGATGCTTAATATGAGGTAAGGATAAGGGTTAGGATAGCAACACACGTAGCCGGACCAAGGTGCAGGGTGAGATTTTCTAGATACCGGACCAAGGATTTAGAAATACATAAGTTATTACTTTGCATGCAAGATACTAGGAAAGAATTGTTCCAGTTAGAATTATCCAGTTATGAACCTGTGGGGAACACGTTAACCCTAGTTACTTTGATTAATTGATTAAAATCCAACTGTCAAAGTTGTTAAGTGTCTCTTTTAAGTTCGTTATTTATTTTCACTCATTTAGAAATAGAAACCCCCCTTTATTGTTTTTTACTTTCCAAGGAAGTCATTGACCAAACAATAGTAATAACAGGTTGAAGTTAAGTCTAGACTATTTTCCTCGTGGGAACGATACCAACCTCACTAGTTGGGTTATTTACTTGACACGACCGCTTTACTTCTTATTTGAGAAGTAAGTTTGAGCGCATCAAATTTTGGCGCCGCTGCCGGGGATTCTAGCTTTTAGATTAACTTGAACTTATTACTATAGTTTAGTTGATATTTTCTTAATTTTACTTTGTTTTATTGTTTTTAATTTCTTTTCAGAACTATCCTCCTTGTATGCCAAATACACGGAGAGGAAGAGAACCCTTGTTTCCCTATGATCACGAGTTAGAGAGTACACTGCGCAATATGAATCGAAACTTGGGAATAAACGATGAGGATCCGAACCAGAACATCCCTGCTATGGTTGATGTTCATGGTCAGATGTTACCTGATGCTCCGGGTGAACATCAACAGAGGGGACAAAATCTCATTTCACGGCCCCAAGCATACTACAGAGGGTATGATAACATAGCAGACTTGGATGGGCCACTTGTTTTGCCTCCTCTACCCACAGGCCACACTTTTGTGGTAACTAGTAGCCTGATGCAAATGCTCACTGCCAAAGGTTTTTTTTCAGGGCTACTTTCTGAGGATCCACACGCCCATATAGCTAAGGTAAGGGCAATGTGTAAAAGTTGTGTGGGGAGTCCTGATTTGGATCTAGATGTAATAGGGCTCAGAGTGTTTCCTCTCTCACTGACGGGAGAGGCTGCTATGTTGTTCACTGAGCTCCCATACAATTCAATCTTCACTTGGAATCAACTAAGGGATGTCTTCTTAGCACGCTACTATCCATTCTCCAAGAAACTAAACTACAAAGAAAGAGTGAACAACTTTGTGGCACTACCAGGAGAGTCAGTTAGTAGTTCTTGGGATGGATTCACCTCATTCTTGAGAAGTGTTCCAAATCACCGTATAGATGATGAGTCACTGAAGGAATACTTCTATCGGGGACAGGATCATAACAATAAAGCGGTGTTGGACACTATAGCAGGTGGATCTTATGGGGAGTGTCCTTATGCTGAGATCGCTGAAAAATTAGAGAAAATCTGTCGGAATAACAAAGTTTGGAGTACTAGGAAGTCTGATACAGGGAGAAACACCTTCGCAGTGCAGTCCACTCACAACCCAGCCACAGATGAGATTCGGGAAGAAATGGCTCAGATGAGAACTGAGCTTGGGTTGGTACTAAAACATGTCACTGGGGATGCAGAAAAGATAAATGCAGTGAACTACTTGTCGAAACCACCGCCACAAAATGATGAGTGTTATTGTGAGGAGGATTCCTATACAGTAAATGAACAGATGGGGGGGTTTCCGACCAAGTGCCCAAGGCTCTAATTAAGAGAATTGGCGCCAAGGTCAAAGAAACCAAGGTCGGAACTATGGTAACTACAATCGTGAGGGTCACTATGTCCGAGATGGAAACTACAATCGCGACAACAACTTCAACAGGGGTAACTATGGTAATAGAAACGACAGGAATGGACCCTATGTTCCTTCTCAAAATCGTGAAGTTATTCCTAGGGATGGTGGAGGTAGTATGTCGCGAATTGAGGATATGTTGCATAAAATGATGAGAAGGTTCGATGCTAGTGATGAGCATAATAAAGAGTTGAGGAATGATTTAGCGGGTATTGGGCAAAAAGTTGATACACATGCAATATCGATAAAGCAACTTGAGTTACAATTGGCCCAATTATCTGCAACTGTGAACACAAGGCAACCGGGCACTCTTCCTAGCAACACTGTCGAAAATCTGAAAAATGATGGACATTGTATGGAAATTACTACTCGCGGTGGCAAGCAAACCATTGACCCACCTATGCCATCTAATGAGAATAAGATGACAAAAGATACTGATAAAGTGGTATATGTTGATGTTGAATTAGAGGATAACACTGCAAAAGATGTTGAAGTGCCTAAAAAGGTAACTCCTATGCCTAGGCCACCACCCCAATTTCCTCAAAGATTATTGAAAAAGACTGAGGATGGCAAATATCGGCATTTTATAACAATGTTGAAGCAACTTTCTATCAATGTCCCTTTGGTAGAAGCTTTAGAACAAATGCCCGGTTACGCCAAGTTTATGAAAGATCTGGTCAAAAAGAAAAGATCGGTTACTTTTGAGGATGATGATAGAATGCAGCTTTGTAGTGCTATTGCTACAAGATCTCTGGTCCAAAAGAAAGAAGATTCGGGTGCGTTCACTATTCCTTGTACAATCGGGCTATTACATTTTGCGAAAGCATTATGTGATCTGGGGGCAAGCATAAATCTCATGCCCCTCTCGATTTACAAGAAGTTGGGTTTGGGTGACCCAAATCCCACTGCGATGCGGCTTCTGATGGCTGATCGAACAGTAAAACGGCCTATAGGGATACTCCACGATGTGCTAGTAAAAGTGGAGTCATTCATATTTCCAGCAGATTTTGTTATTCTTGATTGCGAAGTCGATTTTGAAGTGCCCATTATTCTTGGGAGGCCATTCCTTGCTACGGGAAGAGCCTTAGTAGATATGGAAAAGGGGCAGATGAAATTTCGGTTGAACAGTGAGGAAGTGACCTTTAATATTTGTAGGTCCATGAAGCAGAGTGGTGAGCTCCAATCGGCATCTGCTATATCCTACAACATGGTTGAGACATCTGAGACACAAATAGAAGAACGTCTAGGTGTAGAAGCATTAGCGGCAGTCATAATGAACTTTGATAGCGATTGCCTTGAAGAGTATGAGTCATTAGTCGCGGCTCTTGACCGAGGTGATGTTCGGTTTAAACCGAAGAAATTTCAGCTTGATATGAAGAATCGCGAGTCCCCACCCGCGAAACCATCTATAGAGGAGGCTTCAAAATTAGAACTAAAAGCTCTCCCACCTCATCTCAGGTATGAATTCTTAGGAAATGGTGACACTTTGCCGATAATCATTGCATCAGACCTGGATGAACAACAAGTTCAGAGTTTGGTAAAGGTACTAAAAAGGTTCAAAAGAGCTATTGGGTGGACTATTGCGGACATTATTGGGATCCCTCCTGGTATCTTCTCTCACAAAATCCAACTCATGCCTGATCATAAGCCGAGTATTGAGCACCAGAGACGCTTGAATCCTCCTATACAAGAGCTTGTGAAGAAGGAAGTCATAAAGTGGTTGGATGCCGGAGTAATCTATCCAATCACCGATAGTAGTTAGGTATGCCCGGTTCAGTGTGTACCTAAGAAAGGGGGAATGACTGTGGCCCCCAACAAAAAAATTGAACTTGTTCCAATGAGACCGGTTACTGGATGGAGGGTGTGTATGGACTACCGTAAACTGAACTCATGGACTGAAAAGACCATTTTCCTATGCCCTTCATGGATCAGATGTTGGATAGACTTGCCGGAAAAGGGTGGTATTGTTTTCTTGATGGGAATTCGGGGTATAATCAGATTTCTATTGCACCAGAAGATCAAGAGAAAACCACTTTCACTTGTCCATATGGGACCTTTGCATTCAGAAGAATGTCGTTTGGGTTGTGCAATGCACCCGCAACATTTCAGAGATGTATGATGTCAATATTTTCTGACATGGTGGAGGATACTATAGAAGTTTTTATGGATGATTTTTCTGTGGTTGGTGATTCATTCGAGCGGTGTTTGACCAAATTATCTGAGGTCCTTAAGAGATGTGAAGAATGCAATTTAGTACTAAACTGGGAAAAGCGTCATTTCATGGTGAAAGAGGGTATTGTGTTGGGTCATTGCATTTCAGAAAAAGGCATAGAGGTTGATCGAGCTAAATTTGAAGTAATAGAGAGACTTCCCCCACCGATCTCTATGAAAGGTGTCAGAAGCTTTCTTGGGCATGCAGGTTTTTGCCGGAGATTCATCAAAGACTTTTCAAAGATTGCACACCCATTGTGCAAACTGCTGGAGAAAGATTGTAAATTTTGTTTTGATGAATCCTGTGCCTATCATTATTTCTCCGAATTAGAACAGTCCATTTGAGGTGATGTGCGATGCTAGTGGGGTGGCTCTTGGTGTAGTATTGGGACAGAGAAAAAACAAAATCCTTCACCCCATTTACTATGCTAGTAAAGCCCTAAATGAAGCTCAGAAGAACTACACAGTGACTGAGCAAGAACTCCTTGCAGTAGTTTGTGCTTTTGAGAAATTTCGCTCCTATTTGCTAGGTACTAGAGTTATAGTGCATACTGACCACTCAGCATTGAGATATTTGATGGCAAAGAAGGATGCGAAACCTAGGCTGATTCGTTGGATATTACTGCTACAAGAATTTGACTTTGAAGTGACGGATAGAAAAGGAACTGAAAATCAAGTTGCTAATCACTTGTCTCGTCTAGAGGATGAAGCTATGAGAGAGTTAGGGGATAAGACTGACATTGATGATACTTTCCCTGATGAACATGTATTGGCTGCTTCACAAGACTTGATCCCATGGTTCGAAGATTTTGCGAACTATCTGGCTAGTGATATTGTTCCATCAGACTTGTCCTTTCATCAAAGGAAAAAGTTCATGTACGATGTGAAGAAGTTCTTTTGGGATGAACCATACTTGTATAGGAATTGTGCCGACGGGCTTATTCGGCGTTGTGTGCCAGAATGTGAAATGTTGAGTGTATTGGAGGCATGACATTCCTCACCCGTTGGTGGACATCACAGTGGTATCCGAACCACTCATAAGATATTACATTGTGGTTACTATTGGCCAACACTTCATCAAGATGCTCATGGGTTTGCTAAAGCATGTGACAAATGCCAACGAGATGGTGGTATTTCAAAAAAGCAAGAGCTCCCTCTAAACCCCATTCTTGTGATTGAGTTATTTGATGTTTGGGGTATTGACTTTATGGGCCCTTTCGTGAGCTCTCATGGAATGAAGTACATTCTAGTAGCAGTTGATTATGTATCTAAATGGGTCGAAGCCATTGCCCTCGCAAACAATGAAGGGAAGAGTGTCACTGCATTCTTGAAAAAGAATATATTCTCTCGTTTTGGCACCCCAAGGGCCATTATTAGTGATGGGGGCTACCACTTCTGCAACAGATTGTTCAAGGGGTTATTGGAGAAATACAGGGTTCGCCATAATGTGGCCACTCCTTACCACCCTCAAACTAGTGGGCAAGTTGAAGTGTCAAATCGAGAAATAAACAGATATTGTCAAAAACAGTGAACGCTAGTAGAACGGATTGGTTAAGGAGGCTTGATGATGCTCTTTGGGCCTACTGGACAGCATATAAGACTCCCATAGGTATGTCTCCATACAAACTTGTATATGGGAAAGCTTGTCATCTTCTGGTTGAGTTATAGCATAAATCCATGTGGGCTATGAAGAAGTTAAAAATAGATTGGAGCGAAGACGCAGAGCAACGGTTAAATGGGTTGAATGAACTCTATGAATTTCGCCTAAAAGCCTATGAAAGCTCAGCACTATACAAAGAAAGATGAAGAAGTAGCATGACAACAAAATTGAAAAGCGAGAGTTTATGGTCGGGGATTTGGTGCTTTTATTCAATTCCAGGTTGCGCTTGTTTCCGGGAAAGCTCAAGTCCTAATGGACTGGTCCTTACTTGGTTACCCAACTATTCCCTCATGGAGCAGTTGAGTTGGAAACTAAGGAGGGTGTGCGGTGCAAGGTGAATGGACATCGCATAAAAATCTATTTCGGGCATGCTGAATCGGCAAATGAAGTGATCGAGGCATACCATCTTGATGAAGTCTGAGTAATCAAGTGTCCCCAGTCGTGCCGCGACATTAAATCAGGCGCTTGTTGGGAGGCAACCCAATACTGATCGTCTTTTTAGTAATGGTAGCATTTTTCTACTAATGGGTTTTTAAATTTGCAGCCACATCACCAGGAAATTCTGCAGAAAATTACTCTGCAGCAGTCACTGACGGACACATCAATGGACCGTTGCGCCTGCGACGGACCATCGTATGCATCCGTCATACGAGGTACGTTTTTCTGTTATTTTGAAACTAGGGCACACACAATGGAACCAACGACGGGTCGTCACAACTGCGACGGATCATCATCGGGGAACCATCGCGTGATTAATGAGTTATACCCGACCCGACCCGGCTGGACCCTTTTTAAAAATCAAACCGTTTAAACCCCCCAACCCCTCATTTCACCTCATTCCTTCATTATTCCTCTCATCTCCCCTCTCTTTTCAACTTCCACATTCCCTCCCACCGATCATTGCCCCCTAAAATTCTCCAACGCCCTAGAGTTATCATCTACTAGTCGGAGTTGCTACTGTGGGTGTCTACTTTGCCAACTGAGTAATTGCCCATTTGCTTTTTCTCCATTTCTAAGGTATGTGTCTCTAAATTTATACTCATCTATCTTGCCTTTTTTTTTACTAGTTAGTATTAAGCTTAGTTCCTCGTCGTATGTTGGTTACTTTAGACGATTCTGTCTAACCTAGGTTACAAATATTTGAAATAGCCATGTTTACCACCCTAGACATAGGTGTTTTTGCATTGCTAGTTTCCTAGGTAGTTGGATTAGACACATGTAGGTCCAAAACACTACATGTTGATGTGGGTTCATCGGGGATGCTTAGGGTACCCTCAGTTCTGTCACTCTTATTCAGAACGAGACCCCGATGACGGACCGTCGTACCCACGACGGACCGTCGTAGGGTCCGTTGCAAAAGCCCTAGCACCCCTGTCCCAACGGACACATGTGACGAATCGTCGTACTCACGACGGTCCGTCCTGCACAACCATTTTTGTTGTCAAAGACCCTGTTTCTAAGGGTCTCTCATTTTTTCCCAAGTGCTCCCAAACGAACACATGTGACGGACCGTCGTCTTCACGACGGTCCATCCTGCACAACCGTTCTGGTTGTCAGAGACCCTATTTCTAAGGGTTTCTCTTTTTTTTCCAAGTGTCCTTCAACGGACACATGTGACGGACCATCGTACCCACGACGAACCGTCATGCATGACCGTCATGACGGTCAGAGACCCCTCTCCTAAGGGTCTCTATATTTTTTCTCAAGTGTCCTACGACGGACATCAACGAAGGACCGTCGTATATGTGACGGTTCGTCCTTCACATACCGTCATGCTAGGCAGAGACTCTCCTTCAGTGTTCTCTATATATACATAGTCCAAGTAAAACACGACAGACCTCACGACGGTCCGTCGTTCTCACGACGAGCCGTCACGAGGCCCATCATGTATCACTGTTTCTACAGCAATGACATACTATTTTCAATGTTTTATTTCGTATGGTTTCACTTGTCTTATTTGCCACTACTCGTACTAATATTGATCCTTTGCAGGTACTATCTGCTATGGCACCCAAGCAAGACCGAATCTACGCATGCGAGCGATCAAAGTCTGTCGCCCCGTCTGCCCGCATGATCATCGGCTCTGATGATGAGCTTGACCTTGAGTATGTGCCCCGAGGAACTTCCACACCTTCCCGTGCTGCACGTGCTCCCAGAGCCACACCCAAAAATGTGGCGTCCGGCGTAGTCACTACCTCCCAGTCTGATGAGGAGCGCACATTGACCGGCACACCCTTTGGGTCAGCCACAAATGAGGAAGGAGCATCTAGATCCTTAGGAGTATCATGGCCCGAGGAAGCCTCTGGCTCTGCTGAGGTTCCCGCACCCGCCATCGCTGCAGCATCGGCCTTGTCTGATGAGGCTGACAGTTCAGACTCTACATCCGGCCCACCAGCTCAGGTCCCCACCCCAGCCACTGACCAGCCCAACCGGTGGTGTGTCGACGGGCAGTTTTAAGTCTACTCCGACGCCAAGTTCCTGACTGATAAAGGAGTGATGACTCGAACACTCACTTTGGAGCGGCGGGTACTTACAGGGAGTCTCCCGAAGATGCCTGAGATCCACAACCTCTTCACCAGGCATTGCTTGGAGTGGACAGCACGTCTGTTGGGATGATAAAGCGAAGAAATTATCCTAGAGTTCTACGCATCCTACGTAGTGACTCTCCGATCACAGATCGATAGGCGGGCTGCACCCGCTAAACAGGCCCCACTGGAGCAGGTTCGAGTCCGGGGCGTACAGGTTGACATTTCCCTGCCAGCCATCCACCGGTTTCTATACGGCGAGAGTGTTGATTCTACTCGGACCCCCCTTACTGCCGAGTTTGACTACCGCTGGCAGATAGTTAAGGATGGTCAGTTCTTGCGCGAGCCATCACTGAGAGAGACCACCAAGAGGTGGATGGCCCTGCACCTGTCAGTAGATGGAGAGGGTACCGATTGGATGACTGAGCCGAAGGGGGCCATCAAGAAGGCCAACCTCAAGTTCACAGCAAAGTTCTTGTGGCTGCTTGTCCGTCACTGCCTTTCCCCCACAGCTGCTGATAATATCGTTACCTGGGATCGAGCAGTGTTGATGGTGGCGATGATAGCCGGATTCGAGGTGGACTTAGCATGGCTTCTCCAGGCAGTCATGCACGAGAGGGCATTCAAGGTCACTACTACATACCCTTTCCCGTGCATGATCTTTGCCCTTTCCAGGTCCGCAGGTGAGCCCATATGGCACGTAGATCAGCTTAAGACCCCGTAGGGCACTATTGACATCAGCCTCATCAGAGACGAGGCCAATGAGTTAGCTACACGAAGAGGGCCCCGTCCAAAGCTTCCCCCACTTGCTGATGATCTTGCTGATACGGTAGCCCAGGCCCGCACAGCTATACAGGCGTCCACTGACACTACCCCGGTCGAGTCTATCCTGGGTAGTAGCAAAGCCCCGAGCTCCTCTCGCACAACCCCTCTACCGGCACTAGTCCCGCTTGCAAGGGTCCAAAAACTAGAGGCACAAATGGCCACTCTTCTGCATCATATCCAGCCGTGGATGCAGAAGTCGATTACTGAGTCCTAAGAGCGCCTAAAAGAAAAATGGTGCAGTTTATAGAGCGGAAGATCGCCGAGGTTAACCAGCACCTGGATGCCTTTGATTTGAGAGTGCTTGCCCGACCAGCCCCTCCGGTGGATGTGTCGACTCTTCAGGCTGCAGTCGACAGTCTTCGTGCAGACATCGACACGATCTAAGAGGCTAGGGTGCCGGAGTCTGAGGCCCCTTCTGTCGAGCCTGATGAGGACACCGTGTTAGCGGCCCTTTTTGCTACTTCTGACATTCCACCACCTCCCCCTCGAGAGAGTGCCAAGAGGCGTGGGGGTCGAGCAGAGGATGAGGCGCGAGCACGGAAGAAGAAACGCCGAGAGATAGAGGCTGCAAGGAGAGCCTCCCTTGCTGAGGAGGAGGCACACCAAATGCGAGCATCTGAGTTAGCAGCTGGGGCGTCTAGCTCCCGCACTGTGGAGATAGAAGTAGGCACTACTGATGGTGCGGTTGTTGCTGAGGACACCACTGAGGGTGTCTAGATTGTAGAGGGCGTGGGTTCCGGGGAACCGAACCCACCATCTTGCTGATCGACGGCGCTTTGCGCCACAGGTTTGCTTCACCTACCACTCGAGTATTTACATTTTTATGCATTGGGGACAATTGCATGATTTTTTGTTGGGGTGGGGTAAATGGATAGTGAGTGTTAGGGTGAAGTCTGCGTAGCCCAATTCACTATCCTCTTTTGGGGTTTTCTTGCCTGTTTTCTTTTTCCCCAAAAGACTGATTACTTTTTCTATTGAACCGGCATGTTTATATCTTTTGTACATAGTTTAATTCTGGAGCATGATGGCTAAAATGATATCCTGATAAATTGAAAAATGATGCATGACTAGGCATAGTAACTGATGATTGTGTGGCTCTAAGCATGACATAGAGTTACACTATTGCATTACCCTAAGTCTTAAATTCAAACTAGGTGTCTGATAATCTGGTATAGTGATGATATGTCAAGTGAGTGTGAGGAAAATTCGAATAAGTCCACTATTGGTACTAAGCTAGAACTTGCCTGATTAGTTCTGCTAAAAGTAAGCTATAATAGACAGTTAGGAAAGGATCATAGGCCCTTATTCAATATAGCTCATTTCTAGCCTAAATAAAAGAAATCAAATGAAATTTATCCTTCTTTGATCCAAATAATCTGAGATTAAAATTAGACCTTTCTTTTTCACCCCAAATGATCTTTTCTGGGAACAATGTGTTGGGCCGGCCTGGTCCCTCCTTGGACATGTGCACCTCAGCTTATGCCAAAAGCATAAGTTGAGGGTGGCTAGTGCAGTAAACAACCTTCATTATGGCCCTGACCCAATTTTGGGTATTGTGTACCTAGACTCATGGCAAAGCCATGAGTTAAGGGTGGCTATTATGAGGAATGCTCTGGAAAGTGGGGTTGAAAGAACAAAGAGAGAGAAAGAACAAAAGTAAAGTGACTCAAGAATTAATTGAAAAGAAAAGTAAAGAAAAAGAAAAATACACAAGAAATACAAGCAAGAAAAGAAGAGAGTCACTTACACAAATGAAGAAAGAAGAGAAAATAGCAAGGTGAAACAATATGAGAAACTGGGCGAGATAAAATGATAGAAAGTGGAAGATTTAGCCGATATGTCAAGGAGGTCAAAGAGTCACTAAAGTATACCTAAATATACCTTACTTGACCCCGAGCCTATGTTACTAGCTAAAAAAGTCCTATCGTGATCCTAAGGGTTGTATAGCGAACTTAAGGCAGTGAAAATAAGGGCAAGCTTATGGCAATAGGTATGAATGAGTGTGACTTTGTTCTTAGAGCGAGTGTTGAAAAGTAATCCTTATACTCAAACTGAAATCATTGTGTGAAAAAGGAGGATTTTGTTTTAAAGTGAGGACACTAGTTGCAATACCAGAATTGTTAGCACCTCGATGAGAAATTGAAGAGGATAGGTGTTAGTACATGGTGAGTCTGTGTCATGTTCTGATCCCACATAATTAAAGCCTAATAGTGATAGCATGCATAGATTTGATGAGATTAATCGGGATTGATAACCAAACGATTGCAAAGGATAAAACATGGATACTATTGTACAAAGATTGTGTAGTGAGTCATAGTGCGTCGCTTGAGGACAAACAACGAATTTAAGTTGAGGGTGTTGATATACCGTTGTTTCACGGTATTATTAATACTTTTTCCTTAAGTTTAGTGTGTCTAAAAGCCTTTTTGTGCTAATTTTTATATAAGTTTCTCTTTGTTTTGCAGGAAATCTGTCCAAAGTTGAATACGGAGATTTTGAGCGAAGAAATGCAGAAGAGACCACCTACGGAGCTTATGACGGTCTGTCGTGCTTGTGACGGTCCGTAGGTGGCAGCGTAGTACAGCTGCTGAAGGAAGATGGGGAAGTCTGACCAAGTGTGGGATTACGAAGCTTGTGACGGTACGTCGTGACTATGACGGTCCATCCTGCAGGTTCGTCGTGAAGTTCAGAGAAGTGATCACAGTAACCAGATTCCAAAAATTGAAGTGTTTTGCAACGAAGACCCTCGACGGACCGTTGTGCCTATAACGGTCTGTCATACTTGCCGTCGAGGGGAATGAAGAGAGTAGCAGAAGAAATTGCACAAGTATGGGACGTTGGAGTCCATGACGGTCCGTCGTGACCACGACGGTCCGTCGCGAGGTCCGTCGACCTAGCCGCGTTTTGGCAGATTTCCAGCAATTAGAATTCTTGTTTAATTAGGATTTTTTTTATATAAATAGTTCGAAAAACCTCGTTTTTGAGGTTAGACTTCGTATTGTTAGACACCAGATAATTAGACTCTTACATTGTTAAACTCCGTATTGGTAAACATTGTATTGTGAGATTCTTGATAATCATTAGACTTTTTGTTTGAGATTCTTGCACGTGATTTTTGGAGATTAATCAAGCAAACTTTTGGATTTTACTCTTTCTCATTGAAGTAAGTACATCAATTCTTATCTACTATATTTGAATATTGTGTTTATGCCTATGAGTAACTAAACTTCATAACTAGGGTAGTGGGAACCATAGGCAAATAATGAGATAAACCCTAACTAAAATAACAATTCTAGAATAGTGTCTTACATGTATTAATAATTCTTTCGCTTAGAAGTCCTTTTAACGGATGGCTAACCTTAGAACTCGCCTTAATGCTACTTGCCGGACCAAGGAGGTAGATAATAGGAAAAGAATTATTAACATAGATTTAGTTTATACTATCTAATAGGCTAGTATTGATTGGTACGAGGAAATAACTTAGTCAAATATCGAATACGATCCTTAATATGAGGTAAGGATAAGGGTTAGGATAGCAACACACGTAGTCGGACCAAGGTGCGGAGTGAGATTTTCTAGATGCCGGACTAAGGATTTAGAAATACATAACTTATCACTTTGCATGCAAGATACTAGGAAAGAATTGTTATAGTTAGAATTATCAAGTTATGAACCTGTGGGGAACACGTAAACCCTAGTTACTTTGAATAATTGATTAAAATCCAATTGTCAAAGCTGTTAAGTGTCTCTTTTAAGTTCGTTATTTATTTTCACTCATTTAGAAATAGAAACCCCCCTTTATTGTTTTTTACTTTCCAAGGAAGTCATTGACCAAACAATAGTAATAGCAGGTTGAAGTTAAGTCTAGACTATTTTCCTCATGGGAACGATCACAACCTCACTAGTTGGGTTATTTACTTGACACGACCGTTTTACTTCTTATTTGAGAAGTAAGTTTGAGCGTATCACATATCCAACTCATTTTTCATTTATTTAAATGTCACATGAAATTGTCATGTCATTTTGACCTTAACACATGATATTTATATGAAAATGGAAAGGGATTCGAACTCATATAAACCTAATCCGACCCATAAATCAATCCCCCTTTTAAACAAACTATCCGACCTATTTGTAACAATTTTGATTAATTTTTATTTTTTTGGTAAATCCCAAAAATAAGTAATTGATTAATAAAAAATATGAAAACTATGAAAAAAAATAAAAATTAACGTAGAAATTCACAAATAAATATAGTAACCTTAATTTAACAATTTAAACACTTTTTAAAAAAATCGATAAATCCCAAAAATGAGTAATTGATCAATAAAAAATATGAAAAAGAAATTCATGCCAAAAAATCAAAAATAAATATAGCAACCTTAAATTCAACAATTTCAATATTTTTTAAATTTTTATTTTTTTCGGCAAATCCTAAAAATGAGTAATTTTTTAATAAAAAATAGAAAAGTATAAAAAAATTTACTCCAAAAACTCACAAATAAATATAATAACCTTAAATTCAACGGTTTTAACACTTTGAATATTTATATATTTTACATTAATTATATTTTTTTATATTTTTTTATTAATTAATTACTCATTTTCGAGATTTATCAAAAAGAATAAAAAATTTGAAAAAATATTAAAATTATTGAACTTGAGGTTACTATATTTATTTGTGAATTTTTATGTTAATTTTTATTTTTTTTCATGTTTTTCATATTATTTATTAATCAATTACTCATTTCGGGATTTACCAAGAAAATAAAAGTTAATCAAAATTGTTAAAAATAGGTTGGATAGTTTATTTAAAAGAGGGATTGACTTATGGGTCAGAATATGTGTTTATGAGTTCGAATCCCTTTCCATTTTCACATAAATATCATGTGTTAAGGTCAAAATGAGAGTCCGGAGCCTAAACGGTAAAAAATGTTAACAAAAATTCCAAAACGGTATATGAAATTTCTTTTTAACCAAAAGGGCAAAATTGCTCGCGAAGTAGCGATTTTGTCCACTGAAAAAAGCAAAATCACTGCTATAGCAGCGATTTGTTAAATTTGTTTTTTTTAAAAAAAATTATAACAAAATCGCTCCCTCGGGAGCGATTTTCAAAATAAAAATCTTTTTTTTTTTATATTTCTTTTATATGTCGATGCTTAGGCAGCGATTTGTGTATAATTTTTTTAATTAATATTTTTTGCTTTTTTTTTTATAAAAAAAGTTTAAATCAATTTTTTATTTATTTTTTAAATCAAATAGCTGCCAAGGCAATGATTTTTAATTAAATTTTTTTAAAATAAATAAATAAATAAATCGCTGCCAAGGCAGCGATTTTAAATCAAATTTTTTTTAGTGATTTAATTTTTAAAAATTAAAAAAGAAATAGTTAAAAATCGCAGCAATTTAATTTTAAAAAAATATTTTTTTCATTTAAACTTTTTTAAATAAAAGAAGCAAAAAAAAATTAAAAATTAAGGTAATGTCGCTGCATAAGCAGCGACTTACTTAAAAAGGTTATAAAAAAAATTGGGAGCGATTTTGTTTTAATTTTATTTTTTTTTAAAAATCAAATTTAACAAAATCGCTGCTATAGCAGCGATTTTGCTTTTTCCAATGGACAAAATCGCTACTTCGCGAGCGATTTTGCCCTTTTGGTTAAAAAGTAATTTCATATACCATTTTAGAATTTTTGTTAATATTTTTTACCCTTTAGGCTTCGGACTCGTCAAAATGACATGACAATTTCATGTGACAAATAAATAAATGAAAAATGAGTTGGATATGTCCAACATACCGACTAACGCCCATAAGGGCATATTTGGACCAAGAGTTGGACGGCGAGGGCGTGGGTGACCCAAACTTTAAACGAAGGATATATCTAAACTTTTTCAAATCGTTTAGGATATATTTAACCCAAAAATTGCTATTAAGTTGGAAAATCTTTTAATTTTTTTTTAAAAAATAGTGTCACAAATGATTAAAAAAATTCATAATATAGTATATTTATGTGATTTGCCCGTATAATTTTGCCTGAAGATTGATTTGACACACTTCATATTTACGTGAACCAGTGAACATGGTCATTAGTTTTGGTTTTTGATACACCCTCCCTCACATTTTGTTTGTTTACATACTCTTTCTAAAATATTTAGGATTTGTTTGGCCATGTGATATCGTATCCTTGTGTGGAATCATAAGATGAAGTTGAAGTTTCGTTTGGACATGCGATATGAAATTTTGTTTTGTATATTTTCTTATAAAATTATTAAAATAGTTGTTTATATAATCTTATGAAATAAATAATTATAAAATCGCATAATAAATTATTACAGAGATATTTGTTCACCACTTAAGTAATTATTTTATCTAGCTTTAATTTAATAAAAAAAATTGAACATAAATTGTAGTGTACTAGTTTTTAATATAATCCTCCCACATAGTACGAATAATTTCCTCAAGTTGAACTTGTACTTCTCGATCATGTGACTTAGATAACGAACCAATATTGTAACTTTGAGTTATTTATTGGTCATATCATGCGCAACTATATTTTTATGTTTATAGACCGTAAATATTTCATGACTTTAACAATCGGTTGGTATGAGTTAAAGTGACTATCTGTTGGTGAGAATAATAAATTTTATGCCGGTGAAAATAATAAATTTTAAAAATTAATGATGTGATTATAAATTTTATTTACATATGAAATAAATGGTAAGTAGATATAAATGTAAGGTTATTTTAACAAAATATAAACTTGTGGATCAATTTTTATATTAAAATATCTCAAATAATGATATAGAATGCTTTTTGGAGAATATAGAATCACATCTCATGAGATGGAATCAGTGTGAAATTACATGTCCAAACGCTTGTTCCAGACACTTTAATATGCTGACAATAAGCTTCAATTTACGCTTATGTCTGCCTAGTCAGAATAACAGACACTTTCGGCAATCAATAAGGGCCAGACAAATCTACTACAATGGTAAAGGCTTCATTTCAACTGGATAAGATCCCTACTAACTTCCATAATTTGACGCAACCACCTTCTTGTGGCATATAGAATGAGAAAAAAAAAGATTTCCTTTTGCTTGCATAATAAATGGAAACTAAATAGATATAGTAGGTCGCCTTTCACAGTCCTCATGGGCTAATTTGCCGCATTCCATATCTTCTTATCTTCTTTTGCAAACAAATGATTTATCCAACAAATAAAACTCAAAACGAAAAATTATTAATAACACAAAGGAATATCACTTCACAAATATTGCAAAGGGCTAAAAGGTTCAGGCAGCAACTCGAACCCGTTACCAAATATGGTTTCTTGGTCCGACTTGTCATCAATACTGTGCAACCAATTCGTGTTTTTCATATCCTCTTTCAGCAGAAGCTTATCGTAACGAGAACTTTCATAAATATCAATATCTGTCAATTTTGCTGAATGCTGAGGCTTGGCCTCTTCACTCCCGTTCTCAGATGATCTGTTAAGGTAATTACCATTTTCTGGAAGATTACCATTGTAGTGGTAAGATGCATTCTCATTGAAAGAGGATGCACCAGTCGAACCATGAGAAGGCTGGCCTTTCCCATTCGTGGATCGAATACTGTGAGGAAAGAGAGTTGAACCAGAAGTTGGACGAACACCATTACCATTTCTAATATCCTGCAGCAGAAACAAACCCACTGTTAAGTACATAATAATATTCCGGCACTTTCGCAGTTCAAGGAAACCCATACAGCATCAAATAGAACACAAAATCAAGTGCTTAATTTTCCAAGTCACTTCACCAACCATAAGCAGACCAGAAGTAATTAAACCAGATCAGTAGTTAAAAGTTGCTACACAGCTTTAGTACGCTGACACCATACTGATGTGATAATAATAAAAGAATGTGCTCAAAGCAAAATCTAAATGACCAAAACTTACCATATGCCTGATTGCCACGTCAAGGGATTTCTTAGAAATTGTCCTTCCAAGTCCCATGTTGTCCGCAGCAGTCTTTACAGGCTTCCTTGTAGACAAATCTGAGACATGTGAAGCCCTGCGGGAATCAGATATATCACTTAGCTGCCCACTTCCAAGCGCTCGTCCTCTACCAGCGGGCTCTGTTAGTCTTCCCCTGCTAACAATGGGGGATGACTGTCTTCGAGGATTTGCAACGCTTGGGGTTTCTGCATTACCCTTGGTAGTGACAGAAGGATTTGGCCTGGACCTACCAGCAGACAGAGGTCTATCTGGCAGTGTTGTACGTAGGTTTGGTGGTGTTTCAAGTGAAAAATCTGGGGGAACTATTGGCTGCGATGGTCGCCGAACTTGGGGACTAGGGGAGCTTGGACGAGAAAGAGAAGCTGCAGTTCGTCCATTGGTGACAGGGCGCCCTGCTGGAGTTGAAGATCTAGATGCTGGAGATAATGAAGCCGTTATAGTCCGACGAGTAGGTGTTGAAGGCCTTGAAGTAGGCCTTGAAGGGGTATTCAAGTTTCCCGATATTTGGGGCCGAGATGTTGGAGTAGAAGGTCTTGAGCTCTGGGTTGGCCTAGAAGTACTTGGTGCTTGTCCGGCTTTAGAAGGAGTCGAAGGTCTGGACACTGTTGCACGTGAGGTCGGCGTGGAAGGCCTGGCTGAAGAAGATGAACGCCTGGTTGGTGTAGATGGTCTAATATAGGAGGAGACCGATGCAGAGCTTGTGTTTAGAATAGAGCCTGATTTATTTGAGTAAGTACTATACTGAGAGCTAGAGATGGAAGGTCGAGTTACTGAATTACTCCGAGTTGGTCTTGCAGGAGTGTTGCTCTCTGAATGAGACACTGAAAGCTGAAAACAAATATTTTATCAGCATAACAACATTGCAACGTTTTGGTGAGGATTACAACCTTGTGAGATAGATATTTTAGATAGTCATCTAACTAAGACCAATTGAAAAAATTAACTGTTTAACTAAATTTGTAAGACACAAGTACAAGAATACAATTCAAAAGAAGATATTAAGCAGTGATAACCTAAACTAATGATGATTGTGAATTATTACAAAAAGAAAATGATTGGGATGGACAACAGGATTGAAAGTTCTCATGGAGAATCAAGTCTAAAGAGCATTGAACAATACATATGAATTAGAACAGTTCCAAAGACATGATTGATACAGAAACATAGAGACGCACCCTTGAAGCCTTAGTAGTGGAAGAAGATCTTCCCAATGAGCTGCCCCTTGGACCCACTGAAGCTGGTTTTGATTCACTTCCATCTGATGTAGGAACAAGAGGTGTTCCTGGAGGAGTGAGGAGCCTAAAGAAATAGAAAGACATCGACTTTGGGTGAGGAAAAAATAATAGCCTTCTGTTCCTCAGAAATTCAAAATCAGAAAGAGAAACTACTGAAGGGAAACAATCCCTGCAGGGAAGAGCAAACTT
Source organism: Solanum lycopersicum (assembly GCF_036512215.1). Lineage (NCBI taxonomy): Eukaryota > Viridiplantae > Streptophyta > Magnoliopsida > Solanales > Solanaceae > Solanum > Solanum lycopersicum. Next base: position 29,901,594 of record NC_090808.1, read on the forward strand.
T